>NC_026000.2:22893193-22970422 GCF_000442705.2 Elaeis guineensis
GACTGTGCAAATTAGTATTGCATAGGTTATCACAGAATAGAATGAGTTATCATAGTCCACTAACAAATGCTATCATTTTAATGAATGAACCAAAGAGATACCTTTAGGAACACAATTCATTACAGAAATTGTTCTAAGTAAGCATACAAGCATCACAGCAGCCACTCACTAGAATCAAGTGTCCTTTTGAGGCCATGCTCTCAGCCTCTCACAATCACAATATAATGTATATTTTGCCGCAACAAGTGAATTTGTTTGCAAGGTCTCAATGTTAAAGAAAAATGGAAATTAAAGTAAGGGTCCCGAACAAATAATTTGTATTTCTCACGGAGCTCCATGCATTCTATTAATATTAAAATTGGTCAAGAAAAAGATATTTATTACGTTGACGACAATTCCAAGTATAATTTCCAAGAAGCCCACAAATGAAGGCATTTAGACGCTTAGGGGATAATAGGTGTTTCAGCATGCAGAAGTGGCTTTCGTTCTTAAAATTAATACAACTGTTTGGTCACTATCAGTAATCCTGGCCTATTATATGCTTCAATAAGATTTCTACCACTTTCAGCAATGTAACTGAGAAGTTTTAATGCTCATTCAATGTCATTATGCTATGAGATTTTGTCCTACTTTGGGTTTCCCAATACCAAAAGGGTTGGTGGAAACACAGATGGGATCAAAGCAATGTATAATATTATGAACTATAACTACAACTTTGTTCTACATGATTGAAAGACTTAATGGGTAATTTTTCTTTTAGTTTGTAAAGTGATAACAGCATACTACATCAAAAAGTAGTGATACAAAAGCAAATAAAATAGTGTGATACATAGTAAACTATGCTGCTAAAAAAAGAATGCAAAAATATATAAGTACTCATAATTATATTTATTTGTCTCCGCCTCAAAATGAACAGCTCAAATCATAATTTTTGAGGAGAATGTCAAGGAAGATATCATCATTGATAATTCTGAGCAGGACTTTAGTTTAGAAAAATAAACCAACTGGCTTGGTACAACAAATTACCAATACATAAGTTGATCAATGTTATTCTAAATTTTACTACTGCTTAAGATTTAATGGCAATTTGCAAAGACAAGATTTGCAGACAAAAACCCCCTTCATATCTCACTATCCTTGACATTTCTAAGCAGACCAACAAAAAGTCCCCTTCATATCTCACCATCCTTTATATTTCTAAGCATAATTTACCGTACTCCCTAACATGGGACATACCATACCATACCATATTGATACTGTATTGGTATGATTTCTCGTATTACACCTAATTGCATATGGACACTATAATAGGATGGTACTGGTACGGGATCCGGTATCTTGTTTCTAAGTAACTTAGATACCAACCATTGATTTTTGTAAAGCCTTCAATATTCTTAGCCATAATATTCTATCAAAAAGTATTAGACAAGCTAGATGAACAACCATATATATATGTTGAGACTTTTCTACCTGATAGCAGATCCTGGACAGCTTCTGCATGCCATATACAGCAGTAAAAGCCACCATATCATTACCAAGCTCAAACAAGAAGCTTTGTTACATTCAAGTATATTCTCATCATCCCTGTGCCTTGGTACTGAAGCTAGCACCACAAAAAAAAATAATATGTTACCCTACGAACCATAGGAAATACAATATCTTGCAATATAAAACATACTCTCTATACTTCAAACCCACAAGAACAAATACACTAATATCTACATGTGAGAGTACTATCATGTGCTAGTTTGTACTTATGTAGCTAGGTGCGGGGATCTGTGCAGCTCCAAAAGATAGATTTATTGAAAATAATTGCAGTAATCATTTGAAAATAATATTTAGCTATCTATATACCTAATAATGCATCCCTTAATTCAATATCAAACTATATGTGTATGTATGCTTCTTACACTTAGATAAAATTTCTTTGTTTATTTTCTAGTTTGAATATCAACTGCAACTCTATCATAATCAGCTAAGGTGAAAACATTCACAAAATCAATGTTTATGAGTAGACTCAATAAATTCAATGTAAAACTATAAAGATAATGCATACACAGCTTCAAAGTCCACATAATAAAAAGCCTCTTAATATCCGGTATTGTCAAATTCAGGCAAAGTGAACACAATCATAATATACCAAATTTGAAGGATCCGCCAAGGCACATTCCTACCCATGAAAAATAGATATGCAGATGTTGCAGATGCAAGAATAGATATGACACGATATGAAAAATCATGAAAAATTATGATATGTGTTGCAGAAGATTTTCGACCGCGTGTGAATGAGGGTGGAGATCACCAGAACTGCATTCCTGTAAAACAAGCCATGATCGAAATTGACTCCGACGAAGATCCACAGACGATCAAGTCAGAAATATGATACAACAGAGGAGAAGGGAGAAAAAGTTTCAAGAGGGCATGTAGGTCTCCTCTTTACTGCTACTTATATAGGGATTGGTGACGCCATGGGCCATACGAATCATGTCAGTTGGTAAATGGATCTTTTAGCTAGCGCACAGTTGACAAGGAAGGTGATGTGACATAGGCTTGGTGGACATGTAGGTGGCAAGTGAAACGGCGGTAATATATTCTGACTTGACATATTTGGACAAGAATCATAATTAGTCCTTGAGCCTATTTTGTTATCCGATGCCCGATCCCTCCTTCGACGCCAAAGTTTGGAGGCCAGAAGGTCCTTACTGCTAGATGGAGAGTGCTGGCCAGGTGGGGAGGGTCGGCCAGTTAGTCCGAACTGCTTGTGGGCAGGAATATAAGTATCAGAAAACTTTTAGGGGGTCCTATTCGGAGGGTCGGTATGGCAGGGACTACCTTCAAAGTGATAGGTTATAATAGTGAAGAACCCGAGATTCGATTAAGAGTAAGGATTGACTCATTAGAATCCCCAGAGATAATGTCAAAACTGAGTTTTCCCTGACCTCGAGCCTGATGCCCAGATGACCCATCATTCGCATGTTCCTCGAGAATCCTCTCTGCTCTTTTTATTAATGGAGGGAGCTAAAGTCAAGCAAGGAGGGATGGAAAGTTATTCCAATGATCCCGTCACGCAGAGCTGTGAGGCATGTGGTTGATCAGGGGAGGCCAAGTGATGTGAGTTTATCCAGTGTATGAGTCACAAGTAGGATAATGACATGAAAAGGTGTACCCTGATTTGACTCATATGGACAAAAATCATAATTGATGTATCTTGACTCGTATTTTAGATAGAGTCATTGCCCAATACACCGAAGCTCAAGAGCTTACGAATATGTTCATTGCCAGATGCTATTGGCTCAAGGGATCAGTTGATTCACCTAGATTAGCTTCTCCATTGGTTGTTTGTAGGGGAGGTCGGTGGCTAGGAAGAAGGCTCAAAGGTTCTCTGAAGTGGACCATCCAAGGTCAGCGAAGGGTTGGACAAGTGGGGGTCGGCACTAATTAAGGGTCGATTTAGCCCACCGCATGGGGTCCGAGAAAAGGTCAGCCTCTCGGTATACAATAGATTGTAATAGTGTATGATCCAAAGATTGATTAGGTATAAGGATTGACTCAAAATCTCTAGAGATAGTCGGGCCATCCTCGGCTCAATGCCTGGCTCTTGCGCACCATCTTGGCAAGGATGGGATAACGTATGGATCGATAGGGTGTCGGAACCCATGATCAAGTCGGAGATCGGTGTCGCAATTTTGGTAGGGGTCCCTTCTTCAACGAAGGGAGGATTAAATTCTAAGGGTGAAAGGATAAGGGGTCATTATGATCATGTCTTATCACACAAGGCTGTGTGAGGTGTTTTAAGTATCTATGAGAGCGATCATAAATTCTCTCGGCACGCAGTTGTGAAAGGAATGGTGATGCGACTGATAGATGGAGTGATGCGACTAGATAATGGAGCCCAGCTAGTCCACAATGGGAATCATTTGGTGTTCCCCAGCTTGAGCACCAGGTGGAGATCGTTTGTCCGATCCTTAATCATCCTCCGAAGTAGGCGGCCAAGGGTTTGCATCTCCTGATGATGTGCTTGCTGTGGAGATCGAAACAGACAAGGCGATGCCGAACCCCTAGAGGGATCGGTTCCTCAGAGTGGTTGGCAAAGTCGAGCTCTGATGATAATGGGATACTAGCCCCCAACAATCTTAGTATCATCTGTCCTTTCCTCTCAAAGGAACGCCTAGTCGGTAAGCTTCCAGGTCGGTCATCAATAGAGTTCAAATAGTGCTCAGGGTATATCATATCAGATAGGGTCCAAGGTATCCACTTTCATTAGCTCATAGTGGACGTATTACCCCCCAACAATATGATACAACTAGGATATGGAACAAATATATATGAATTTTACAAATACATATGCATATGATGTGGATATACAAAAAAGCATCTATGAACTTTTACAAACTCATCATTTTTTTATCATTCAAATTCATAGACCTAATTCCTACCCCATTTGACAGTATTAACATTATTAACTCAAAAATTAATTATTTATCATTAAATGGTTAGCATTCATCCTTGAAAGAAAAAGAAAGAAAAATCCCTTGATTTCATTCTTGGAGATATCAAAGAAGTAACTTGAGCGTATCCGAAAGTATTTAGAAGGCTTTCTTAATTTTAAAAAATAGGATATTTAACATAAGTATCAAACACATATGATAAGAGTATTTGAGAAAAGATATAATTTACTTCTCATTTTCAGTAGATAATCAATCCCATATAAATATACAAAAGGATGATCTTCTTAAGAGATCAAATCCTGTGTAAATCCCATGAAATAAGAGATAAGATCAAATCCCATCAAATAAGAGATAATTAAATATAGTTACAAGAAATAAGGAAAGGGAAGAAGAATAGGAAACTATACAAATATCCTACCATTATAAAGAGAGAAAGAATAGGAAACTATATAAATATCCTACAATTAGATGAGAGATTTTAGAAAATTTTCAACAGTCTTCCTCAAGCTGGTGAGTGAATATCTTTCATTCCCAGCTTGCTAATAATTTCTTGAAATCTCATTGTAGGTAGACCCTTGGTTAGAACATCAGCTAACTGATTCTCTGATGGCATATATGGGATACTAATCAACCCATTGTCCAACTTCTCCTTTATGAAGTATTTGTCTATCTCAATGTGCTTGGTCCGATCATGCTGAATCGGATTATAAGCAATATTAATGACAGATTTGTTATCACAATATAGCTTTATCATTCCTTCTCTCTTGATCTTTAAGTTATCTAGGATTATTTTTACCCACAGTAGTTCATAAATCTCTGGAGCCATGGCTCTGAACTTAGCCTCAACACTAGACTTTGTTACCACATTCTATTTTGTACTCCTCCAAGTCATCAGATTACTTTTTAGAAATGTGCAGTGTCCAGATGTTGATCTTCTGTCAACTTGTGATCCAGCATAATCAACATCAGTATAGGACTCCTTTTCTGAAACAAGATTTTCTTACCTGGTGTAGCTTTAAGATAGTGCAGGATTCTGTAAATTGCTTACAAGTGTTCTTCTTTTGGGTCATGCATAAACTGATTGACTACACTCATAGAGTAGGCAATGACTGATCTTGTATGTGAAAGATAAATTAATTTTCTTACAAGTCTCTGATATCTTCCTTTATCAATTGAGCTATCCTCTTCAGTTTTTTCTATCCTATGATTATAATCAATAGGCATACTTGTTGCTTTGCTGCAAAAATTTCTGATTTCTTTAAGAAAGTCTGGTACATATTTTCATTGAGAGACAAATATAACTTTTTTTGAGTAAGCCACTTCAATATCTAGAAAGTATTTCAATTTTTTGAGTTCTTTGATCTCAAATTCTTGAGCCAATCTTTTTCTAAGAGATTCTCTTTTAGATGCATCATTTTCTATCATAATAATATCATCCATATACACTAGTAAGACTGTAACTTCATCTTTATCTGAGTATTTTATAAATAATATGTAGTCTCTCTGGCTTTGTTTGTATCTCATTCTCAGCATTGCCTTTGTAAACCTCCCAAATCATGCTCTAGGAGATTGTTTTAGGCCGTACAAAGTCTTTTTCAAACTACAAATTTTATCAACCCCAAAATCTCCATCAAATCTGGATGGTGGCTCCATAAAGACCTATTCTTCTAAATCTCTATATAGAAATACATTCCTGACATCAAATTGCTGCAAATCTCAATCAAACATAGCAGCAAGAGATAATAAAATTCTTACGGTATTCATCTTTGCTACTGGTGCATGATAGTCTACCCCATAGATTTGTGGATACCCCTTTGTAACTAATCTTGCTTTGTACCTCTTAAGAGATCTATTTACTTTGTATTTTAAAGTGTAAACCCATTTGCATCTAACTGGTTGTTTCCCTTTTGGCCCAGTCACAACCTCCCATGTCTTATTCTTCTCTAGTGCAGTCATTTCCTCTTTCATGGCTTGTATCCAATTTTTGTTCTTTAATATCTCTTGTATGATTTTAGAGATATCAATTGAGTCTAGGGTAGTAAGAAAACTTTTATGTTATGAAGAAAGATGATGAAGGGAGACAAACAGTGAAATTGGATAGATTGGATGTTGAGTGCACTTTCTGATGGCCTTTCTTAAGGTAATTAGGATTTAGAGATTTTGAGAAATAGGCTCTTCAGGAATAGATTCATTAAGAATAGAATCAGTGAGAAAAACTGATTTATCTGGCTCTTGTTCATCCTGATTAGAGTCTTGGGTCTGCATTGGTTCGAAAATCATCTTTTTTCTCTATGAATACTGCAGTAATTCAGGCTGCTTTTGTTGCTGATTTTTAGTGTCTTGTTCTGGCTCATATGAGGATGGTTCATATGGAGGAGGCATCTTATATGAGGATAGTTCAAGTGGAAGAGGTATCAGTTGTAGACTCCAAAGATTATCAAGGACAACCCATTCCAAACTATCCTTAGGCTTCTCCCCCTGAAGAGGGGAATGGGGTTTGGAAAAATAAAATTGGTTCTCATTAAAGGTGACATCCATGGAGATAAACATTTTTTGAGTAGAAGGATGATAATACTTATACCCTTTTTGTGTATTGGAATAGCCCACGAAAATAAAATTTAGAGCTCTAGGATCAAGCTTTTCCCGATGTTGTTTATGAACATGGATATATGAGACACACCCAAAGACGCGAAGAGGAAGATTACTCAGATAATGAAGCTCAAAGTGAAAGGTAGACAATAGGTGAATAGGAGATTGATTACCAAAGATACGTGAAGAGACTCTATTAATCAGAAAAGTTGCTGTAAGGACAGCATCTCTCCAAAAAAATTCTGAGGCATTAGAATAAAAAAGAGGGGCACAAGTGATATTTAGAAGATATCGATTTTTTTTCTCTGCTATCCCTTTTTGTTGGGGCGTGTCAACACAAGAGGATTCATGAATGATTCTTTTTTTATGAAAGAAGCAAGAGTGAAATTAAAATAATCTCGAGCATTATCAGAATGAATCTTTTGTATGGATACCCTGAATTGAGTCAATATCATTTAGTGGAAAGATGGAATTATATGGCTGACCTCAGATTTTTTCTTCATAAGATATATCCACGTGGTCTTAGTATAGTCATCAATGAATGATGCAAACCACTTTGCCCCAGTATAAGTAGAAATTCTAGATGAATCCTAAATATCTATATGTATGAGAGAAAAGGTTTAGAAGATTTATTAAAACTCAAAGGGAATGATACATGATGATGTTTACCAAATTTACAAGTCTTGCAATGAAGGCTTTGAACATCAACATTATTGAACAATAAAAGAAACATATTTTTTTGCAAAAGGAAAGATGAATGGCCAAGACAAAGATGTTGGATTCAAATTTCAGATTCATTGGAAGAGAAAGGATGAGTAGAATTGGACGATGTGTGGGAGAGAGTGAACTGGTTTGTAGGAGTGGATGAACTACTGGCAGCATCAAGGTAGTAAAGGCCATTCCGTTCTTTAGCAGATCTAATCGTCTGCTTTATGACTTTGTCCTGAAAGATGCAATGGGTATCAAAAAATGTGATACAACAATTTAAATTTTTGATGAGCTGATGAATGGAGATTAGATTAATGGATAATTTTGTAACATGTAACATATTTTTTAAATGAAAGGAAGGGACTAAGGAAATTTGGCCTTGGCCGGCTCTGATAATAGGGAAACCATTAGCCACGATAATTATTTGATTTCCTAAGCATAATTTGTAGGACTCAAATCCAGATGGGCTATGGCTTATATGATCTGTTGCTCCTGAGTCAGGTCCTTAGGAGGAGAAATGAGACAATGTATCGATATTAAGAGAATTAGAAACAAGGCACTTACTAGATTGAGCCAATGAATATGAACCACAGGAAGTAGACAGAGAGTTAAGAAAATCTTATAATTTCTCAACTTCTTCTTTGTTGAATTTTCGAAATTCAGCTTTTTTAGATTTTTCAGGTATAGATCCTTGGGAAAAGTTTTCACCAACTATGACCATTGAAAATAATTCTTCCCATCAAGATGATAGGAAGAGTTCATGACCTGCAGTTCACCATTTAAAGTGGGTTAAGTTGTCCTAAAAATGGATTCGAAAGGGCTGAACGCCATGGCCTTATAGACATGTTGACTAAGAGAAGGAATCAAATAACAGCAACAATAAAGAGACTGACTGACAATGGGAGTGCAGTTAGATTTGGCCTACAGAGAAAAGCTGCGAACAACGATGACTTCTGCGATGAAGGCAGAGAATGATGAAGATATCTGCGATCAAAGCAAACGGAGTCGACACTGAAGATGTCTGCGATGAAGACAAACAAGATCGACGATAATGGGACCAATAGCAATGAAGACTGTGAACTTTCGTGATAAAGACAAATAGAAAAAGTAGCAGCAGAAAAACAGGCCCTATGGAAAGAGCTCTGATACCACGAGAAAAGATGTAATTTACTTCTTATTTTTAGTGGGTAATCAATCCCATATAAATATACAAAAGAATGATCTTCTTAAGAGATCAAATCTCGTGTAAATCCTATGAAATAAGAGATAAGATCAAATCTCATCAAATAAAGAATAATTAAATATGATTACAGTGAAATAAGGAAAAAAGGAAGAATAGGAAACTATACAAATATCCTACCATTAGAAAAAGAGAAAGAATAGAAAACTATACAAATATCTTATAATTAGATGAGAGATTTTAAAAAATTCTCAATAGCATCCAATAACTATTTTTATCAGATACAAATAAAGCATGTAATATTTAGCATCTATGTTTCTTGGATGGCCACATATGTGGCCCCATATGCACATGGCTTGCTAGCCGCATGATCAAGTTTAGGCTTTGTATCTACATAGGATGGTTCTGAGGTGGTAAGCATCAGCCCATGCCTTGGTTATGTAGCCCTCTACCTCCTCACCAGTCTCGATATTGTTTTTCATTAATTTTTTCTGAATGTTTACTACGTTCCTTTTGGTTTGTACTTTCTATCTATTATCATGAATTGATTTACTTGCTTAAAAATTCTTTCTAAACATGAACCGTCAGTCAATTGGCATCTGAAGACGGCATTTTGTCAGTAGTTTTATAAATAGGGATCACACCTCATTATCCTTTCCCCCTATTTTGTTTATTGATCATCATATATCATCTTTCCATTTCTTCCTGGATCCAAACTTGGCATTTTCGCACCTAGACTAGGTTAATGTGTTTCTCAGTAGAATGACAGTAACCATGTATATCAAATACCTTGAAAGGAAAAATTTGCAGGGATTAAACTTACTTTTGCTAGATTAACATGAAAACCTATATTCTTTTTTCTTTGTTTTGAGAATCCAAGTGAAAATAAGGAACTTCCCCGAGTAATATTATATTATTAAGAGAGGTTTACATAAAGTACATAATAGCCTGACTAGATTCTGTTTCCCGTCTATTCTGAACAAGAGAACTAAATAATGCATGGGAGTGTCTTATCAAACAAAAAGGAGCAAAAAATTGAAAGGGCCACAAGTGACATACTGAGACTTTGGAAACACCTTGGGTAGAAGGACGGCCTCTAGGATGCGCCCCATGCACGATATCTTACGCAGGGCTCTTTTGCTTAAAGCTCACCAAGCATTGAAGAGTTTAACCCAACAGACTTCTCTGGTTGCCAATGGTGTTAGATAAATGGGCAAGTTGACTGACCAGGTGCCAAACATTTGGATGAGAGACGATAGAAGTCCAGCTCTGAAATGGGCAAGTTGACTGCTTTCCTTACCGCCGCAGGAGGCATGGTGGCTCAGAAATGAAAAATCTGGAGGTTGCATTTTTTCTATAGACACCACACACCAGTAGCGATTAAACATTGGAAAGCTGGAAACCGATTATTGTTCATATGTTGTAAATGCCTCCAAAAAATCCCAAACTCCTATGACAGAGGTTGGTAGTTCTGGAACATTAAATTTTGATAGAATGGTGGACCAGAAGGCTTTGGAATAATCACACTATATCAGAAGGTGGTTCAACGATTCCTCATTTTCATCGTATAGTGGGTATCTTCCTATGATGTTGATATTTCTCCTGATAAATTTTTCTACCGTCAAAATTTTGTCATGATAACAAAATCAGAAGAGAAGTTTAGCCTTCTCTAGGATAGAAAGCTTGCATATGAATTCACCAATGCGAGAGATCACTCTACCGTACATGAAAAAGTTATCATAGTGTCTTACTTGATATATGCCATTTGCATTCTACTTCCAATTACATTTGTTGGGATCAGAGGACAAAGATGAAGACCGGAGAAGTAATGTAAGGTTCTGGAGCTCCCTCATTGCTTGCGGGCTTAGTGGGTATCTGAATTTCATTTTGAAATTGCTCTGAAGGAGGAACTCTCTCACCAAGCTATTTTGGTTTCTAGCAAAGTAGAATAGATTAGGCAAGAAGAGTTTTAATTCGCTCTCCCCAAGCTAGTTATCATGCCAAAAGTGGATTTGACACCCATGGCCTACCTTCGGGTGAAAATACTGTTTGAACAGATCAAACAAGTTTAATATATATTTCTTTAGATAGGTGAGGTGATTCTTAGTAAGCACCTCAATAGTTTCATAGGCAACCTTCTCGCATGATAAATGGCTTTTAGTAGCAGACACTATGGCTTTTGCTGATTGTTAAAGTATCTCCACCACCATTTGAGCAGGAAGGCCTGATTGAGAGTAATGAGATTCTTAAAACTCCTAATCCTCCATGCCTTCTTGGTCTGCAGATTTGATTCCAGTCCAGTAGATGTTTAATGTTGCTTTGAGATTGTTGGCTATCCCATATAAATTGTCGGCATAAATGGTTGATTTTTCAAATAACCACCGGAGGAAGCTTCAACACTAACATCCTAGTAGATGGGAATGGCTCTAAGTACCAAATTTGTTAACGTAATTTGACCAGCAAGAATCAATATCTTCCATTTCCATCCACTCAGCTTCTTTGATATTTTATCAAGGAGAAAGGACCAATTTTTTTTGTTCAACTTTGAATGATGAAGAGGAATACCCAAGTAGCAAGTGGATAGCTTAGCTACCTTACAACCGAGCATTGAGCGAAGGTTAAAAGTTAAATACTCATCGATTCCCAAGCCGATGAGTTGAGTTTTTTGAAAGTTTATGCTTAAACCTATTTCTAATTCAAAACTTTACAAGATTTACTTGAGTGAGTTGATGTTTGATTTATCTACTTTACAAAAGACCAGAGTGTCATCAGCAACTTGTAGACACTGCGTGAGCCGCTCTAAGCCATGTGGACCAATTCCATAGATCAGCTTTTCTGAATTGGCTTTCTTCATAATTTTTGTGAGGAAATCGGTTACTAGAATGAATAATAGGGGAGAGAGAGGATTAACTTGCTTTAGACCCTTCTTGTTACGGCACCACTTTCCCAAAGAATTATTGATAACCAATGCTGAATTAGATGATTGAAGTAGTACCTTGATCCATGCTATCCATTTTCTATCAAAGCTTCAATGGGATATATAGGAGATCAAACAAAAAACTCCAGGACACACTGGACAAAATCTATCTTACAAAGGGCACCTATATTCAATGGGTATTATCTGCCAATTCTTATTTTTAATTATGCTCAAAGTACATCGAAATATTGAATTAGTTGTTCTAAAATATCTATGAACAATAATGATAAATTGATATATGATACAGCAACTTGGCTATGATAGCAATATTAGACCAAGTCTATGCTCATAAAATTGATGAAAGATTTTATCTGAAGGATGGTTTTACTATCTATCAAGAACCAAACTAAGTTCTATGATATATTAAATATATGTTAGCCATGTCAGAATAATTTGAAAAATAAAAAGATGGGAGAAGCCTTTGGTTGGGCAAGTCCCTACATAAATCCCAAACTCTAGTGAGCAAATATTTACAATATAAATGCAATAGTTCTACAATTATAGAATTTGCAATCTCCAAGCATCCATTGTAATTTAGGACTACTGGCAGTTACACATGCCTTAGAAGATCAAATTTTTAAGTGTTATATATGATATGATTCAGATCTTCAAAGATAAACCAGATATTTGACATTGTTTGGTTTTCTACTAAAAGTCCATGGCCAAGAAATCATCTCAAATTGATGCACAAAGACAAAATGAATTGAGAAATAGTGGAAGCACCTAGAATTTATTTTTGTAAGGGAGAAAAGCCAAAAATATACTAGAATTGAAAAATAAAGAAGCTGAAAAGTCTGGATTCTTTTTTAGTGTAATGGGGAAGCTCTCAAATGCAACAAAAAGAATTCCTTGATAAATCATAATACCTTACCCAAGTCATTTTCAAAATAAGATACTAAACCCTAGATTGTGTTCGCACATATTTTCTATAAAATCAAAAAGCAATTAAAGCAAGAATATCTAATACCATGGTCAATAGAAGAAGAAAATTAGTGGTAACTCAATTCTTATATTATGATAGACTCTTCTTCAAAGTTGTCAAATAGCTTTAGTGAGACATTGACAATAGAACATAGCCCAGTTAGTTGTTTAGGCATGCATATGATAGCCATAAAATCATTCTTCATTTTTGTTGTTTCAATAACACTAACAAATTTTCTTCTATCATAGCGAATATACATTTTATAATATGTCAAAATAAACATGGTGAACAGAAATAACATAATACATCTAACTAAAATATAGGGTCCAAATTCAAAATCCTTTATATTTAATTATATAATAGTAATTTTTTTATTTTTTTAAGCACACCACAATTTTCCTTATGATCCAATCTGATGTATCTTACTTTATTACTACCAATTAAGCACCATTTGTATAGAAAATTTACAAGAAATTCTTGTAAAAATGCCACACATGTACAAGCATGTGCAAACAAAATTACAAATGTAAATGCATATAATTGTGTTTAACATACCATATGCATTCATGAATGCATCAAAGCTTCCTATTTTGCTCAAAACTAATCTATTTTACTTGAAACAAATTAGATTTTTTTGGCCAAGATCAGTCTATTAATAAAATTAATTTCATGTTTTGGCTAGTTTCTGCTTATTTTGAACAACTATCATAGTATAATTTTATCACTGTGATTTATAAGCATACTTGGATAACTAGTAGTCAGTTTGGGTAATGTTTTGAGAACAAAAATTAGTCATTCAAGTAATTCATGTGGATAATTAAGAACTCATATATCCTCCTAAGATTTCATGAGATATAAGTCCACAAACTCAATACCTTTAAAGATTTTAATTATTGATAATATTGAAGAAAGATCCATAAAGCTAACCTTGTAAGATGTGATAAAGATTAAGAACATGATATAGTAAATAAAATTTTGATAACCTTGTGAGATATGTTTAGCATCTAATCTTCTTAAAAACTTTTTAAAGTCCATCCATCTTATGTATAATTTTTTTGACAGCCATGTACATTAGCACATATACTATAGCTAAAAGGCTAATAGTAACAGACAACAAATATTTATAGGATAATAGTAGTAGTACTATTATGATCTAGGATCTCATCCACAAAAGCTAAATATCCAACTAAGGTTTTAAATCTCATGGGATGGAGGCGTTTCAATTTCTCTATAGAATGAAATGTTCTGCTATCCTATCCTATCCTGACAATTTCGGTCATGTGACTCAATAAATATCCTCCATCTTTCTCCCATTCCTTTCTTTCTTTATTTTTTTCTTTACTCCTCTCTTTTTTTTTCGCCTTCCTTTCTTTACTTCTTTTCTTTCTTCCCTTATCCCTACCTTTCTTTTTTTTTCTTTTTTTTCTTCTTTCTCTTTCCTTTCTTCCTTCTTTCATCCATTCCTTTCTTTCTTTCATTTTTTCTCTTCTTCTTTTCCTTCGCTTTTTTTTTCTTTATCTTTTCTTCCTTCTTTCTTTCTTTTTTCTTCTTCTCTCTCTATATGGATGGATTTCAGAGTTCCGACCCCATCTTAATTCTATTTTCTCACAAAAATAGGATAGGATAGCTAAGATACCTTCCATCCTATCGAAACTTTAACCTTGTATCCAAAATCTCCCCAATGCGTAAATAATACCGCATTAGATAAGATTGCTCAATATCTAAGCTTCTTGTATTTCCCATGGAACCACACTTTCTCTATTAAAAGGCCTTGATTGTAAATATTAAAATTTATACAACAATTAGTATTCATGACATTGATGATGATTTTTTGTATATGAACATAGAGCTATATAATACCTAAGAAGCTCATAAATGCAGATATTTAGAAGTGGCTACCTTTGAAAATTAATCTAATTATTAGGTTAGTATAATTATCAATCACCACAAAATTATATGCTTCAATAAGGTTTCAACCACTTTTAGCAATGTAACTAAGAATTTCAATGCTTATTCAATGTCATTATGCTATGAGATTTTGTATTTCTTTGGATTTTCTCATGCCTAAAGAATTGGATGGAAATGCGAAGGGACTAGAGCAACGTACAATATTATAAACTAGCTACAACTTTGTTCTATATGTTCAACAGATTTAATGGGCAATTTTGATTTGAGTTTATCAAGTAACATGATACTACATTAGAACAATAATGATAAAATAGTCCAATACATGGTAAACTATGATGTTAATCATTGCATACAAAAATATAGAAGTACTCATAAGCAACACAATCATAATACAACTATATTAATCTAATTCCACCTCAAAAATAGTAAATCACGATTTTCAAGAAGAATAGTAGAAGATTTTATCATTGAAAATTTTGAGAATGTCATTTATGTTAGCAAGATAAATCAAATGTATTAGTACAACAAATCACCTATACAACTATCGATGCATAAGTCGACCAATATTCCTCTAAATTTTACTTTTGCACGAGATTTAATGACAATTTGAAAACACATGCTTTGGGGACAAGAAACTCCCTCCATATCCGGTTATCCTTGATATTTTCGAGTAACCTAAATGTTGTCTATATTTCAGTGCACACCCTTCGAGGCCTCCACATGGCGTTTAAGTGGCTGGTGATGTGGTAACAATTCTCGGAGGATCGACCTCTTATGGGAGGTTCGGCTCATCCCTCGGTTGGAAGATTAAAGGGAGACTGTTGCTCCACCTATCGCTGAGGTCGATCTAGCTTGAAGCGGGTGGACTCCAGTGCAAAGCCCCCCAAGCCCACCTGCATTACATATAGATACGGGATTCTATGCCTTATGGATAAAGGCTAATAAATTCCTCCTTTTGGATAATTACCTTTTAGAAGAGTGGTTAAGGATTATGATCTTAATATGTGGTATCAGAGCAAGGTTGTAGGTTCGAATCCTACTTGGCCCTTCAAATAGTCGCGAGGGAGGGGAAGGAGATTGTTGGCTATATTCTAGCGCACACCCTTTGGGGCCCCCACGCGGAGTTTATGTGGCTGGTGATGTGGCAACAATTCTCGGAGGGTTGATCTTTTATGGGGGGTCAGCTTGTGCTTCGGTTGGAAAATTAAAAAGAGAGTGACCACTCCATCTGCCACTGGGATCGATCTAGCTTGAAGCAGATCAACTCCTGTACGGAGCCTCTCAGGTCCACCCGCAGCACATATAGACGTAGGATTCTGTGCTTTGTGGATAAAGGCTAATAAATCTCTCTTTTTTAATCGGATAATTACCTTTTAGAAGAGTGATTAGGAGCTACGATCTTAATACTAAATATCAACATTTGATTTTGGTGAAGCCTTCAAAATTTTACAGCCATAATATTCTATCAAGTATAGGACAGGCTAGATGAACAACCACATTCCGACTTTTCTACCTGGTAGTGGATCTTGGATAGCTTCTACATGACACGAATAGCTGCAAACACTCCCATATCATTATTAAGCCTCGGCAAGAAGCTTTGTTACCTATAAGTATACTCTCACCATCTAGTGCACTAATATTGAAGCCAGCACCACCAAAACATAGCATGTTATTCTACTGATTTTTGCAAATACAATATCTTGAGATATACATGTGCAATGTACTCACACAATCATGTGCAAGTTGGTACAAGTGTAGCTATAAGAGTGCATGGATGCAAGGAAATGAACAACTCCAAGTAATAAATTTATTGAAATAATTATGGTAATCACTTGAAAATGATATATTTAACTATGTATATACCTTATAAGGCATCTCTTAATTCGATATTGAACTATATATATCCCTATACTTACACCTATGCGAAAGTTCTTTGTTTGTTTTCTACTTTGAATATCAACTATAACTGCATCATAATAACCTAAGGTGAAGCTCAACATGCACAAATTCAATATTTAAAAGAAGACTCAAAGAATTTAGTATAAAACTATAAAAGCAATGCATATATAACTTCCATGTATAAACAAGACAAGGCCTCTCAATATTCAATATTGTCAAATTCAGGCAAAGTGAACATAATCTTAGTATACCAATTTTTAAGGATGTGCTCTTTAAAAATGGTGGTCCACATTCCCACCTATGAAAAATAGATGCACAGATATAAGAAACAGATACGATTATGATACGACAAATCTTGAAAAAATAGGATATGATACGGCTGGAATATATGTGAATTTAAAATAAACATATGCATATGAATGTAGATATACAAAAAAGCATGCATAAAAATGTAAATATACAAAATAGCATCCATAAACTTCTACAAACTCATCATTTAATCATTGTTAAATTCATAAACCTAATCCTAACTCTATTTAATAGTATCAATATCATAAACTCTAAAATTGGTCATTCAAAATTAAATGCTTAGCTCTTCTTTTTGAAAGAAAAATAAAGAAAAATCTTAGAGAAGTATCTTGAGCATATCTCAAAGTATCTAGAAGGCTTTCTTAATTGTAAAAATAGGATATTTAACATAAGCATCAAACATATCAGAAAATTATCCTACAAGCATTTGTATCGTGTATAAACAAAGCATATGAATTACTCTTGTTGAATCAACATGAACAACTGTATTCAATAGAAATTATCTTCAATTTTTTTATTTTTTATTGGTGCCAAGAGTACATCAAAATACTCAATTAGTTGTGATCAAATATATGCATACAATAATACTAAATTGATATATGATGCTAAAAGTACATCAAAATATTGAATTAGTTGTTATAAAATATATACGTACAATAATATTGAACTGATATATATGATACTGTGACTTAACCATGAGAGCAATAATGGATGAAACTTATGCCATTGAAATCTGTGAAAGATTTTATCCCAAGTAAACTTTTACCATCTATCAATATCCAAAGTAGGTTATGCGATATATAATTTCAAAAATCTATGCCAAGCACATCTTAGTCATATCAGAATAATTTGAAAAAATCAAAAAAAATAAAGGAAAAAGCCTTTGGTCGGACAATTTCTATATAAATCTTAATATCTAACAAGAAAATCTTAACAATATCAATACAGCAGTTCTACAATTTAACAAGCTGCAATCTCCAAGCATCACAATGTAATCTAAGATTATCAGCAGTGCATATGTATCAGATAATCAAATCTATACGTGTTATATATGACATTATTCAGATCCTCAAAGATTAACCAGAGATTTGAAATTTTTTGATTTTCAACTTAAAATACACAAGTGTGGTTTAATCCATAACCAAGAAAATGTTCTCCAATTAATGCAAAAACAAAGTAGAATTGAGACATAGGGGAAACATCTAAAATTTATTTTTGCAAGCAATAAAAATCAAAAAAACATAAAAGAATTGAAACTTAAAGAAGATGAAATATCTGAATTTATTTTTCTAATGGGAAAACTCTTAAATACAATGAGAAGAATTTCTTGATCAATCCTAATACGTTACCTAATTCATTTTTAAAATAAGAAGGCAAGAATATGATTGGATTATGCACTTATTTTCTTAAAAATAAAGAAAAAACTAAGCAAGAATATATGATAACATGGTTAATAGAAGAGAAAACAAGGGATAACTTAATTCCTACCTCATTATAGCTGGCCATATATGAATAATTTTATAATATCTGGTCTGACCTCAAGCTCTCCTTTAGAGTTGTCAAATAGCTTTGGTGAGGCAATCACCATAGCCCATGCATCCCTTTAGGCACTCATGTGATAGCTGTAAAATCATTCTTCATTTCAATTATTTCAACAATATTAATAATTCAACTATTTTGATAATCTTAAAAGATTTCCTACTGTTCTAGCAAATATACATTTTACAATACCTTGAGACAAACATGGTGAATAGAAATAAATGAATACATCTAACATAAGTATAGGATTCTAAATTTAAGAATTTTTATATTTATAAGTCTAATAGTAAATTTTTAAATTTTTTTTCGAGCACACTGTAATTTTTTCTTATGGTCCAATCTCATGTACCTTAATACCATTATGCCAATGTAATGCATATATAGTATGCACTCCCTTGATCACTTGCATATTGTAGCCTCCTTGTAAATCATTGATTAAATGTGGATGACTTAAGAGATCTTATCATGGCTCAATTAGTGGAGGTGTGGGTGCAAGGGTTCATATATGGAAATGACAAATGTGAAGTAATGTAGCTATGCATGTTATATTTGAATGGGTACTTGGGTGAGTGTTAATAGTTGTGGGCATGTAGATAGTCATTATCCTTTCTTTTTTTTTTTTGGAGGGGAGTGGGGGGGAGTTGATTAACATGAAAAGAAAAACTAGAGAATGATATTAGAGTATATTAAACAAATTTATATTTTTTTTATTATTTTGAAAAAGGTGTATCCTTATTCCCTAATTAAAATGACTTATTGGAGTCGTAGCATGAAAGGTCTTGCAAAGTTACAAAAGCATCATTTATTTCTCTAATAGATAGGATACCTGTACAAACTATTTAGTGATGCATAGTTGTTAGATCCATTTTTTGATCTCTAAAATCAATGATGTTGACGTGGATTTTCTAGCGCACCCTGTAGAGCCAAATCCGTTAGAGGTCGTCGATGGGTCGTGCTGGTTACTCCATGTGGCAATCTTCATTAGTTGGCTCACTTATGGGGGTAGATCGGCTAATCAAGTTAGGAATGGATTAAATGGGAGTAGCTACCCAGCCTGACGCTTGGGTTCGATCTGGCTTGAAGCAGGTCGACCCAGGTGCGAAGCCCCTTAGGCCCACCAACGTGCTTATCGTTGGGCTCTGGATTCAGGTTAAAGGAAAATAGACCATCATTCTATTAGGGGTGCCTTTTTTGGCAAAATGGTCAGGGCTATGATCCTAACATGTAGTATCAAAGTGAAGTTGTAGGTTCGAATCTCGTACACCCCCCAGGTTATGCGGGGGGGGATTGTTGATGTAGATTTTCCAGCGAACCCTGTGGGGCCGAATCTGTTAGAGGCCATGCCGCCTAGATGGGTCATGCTACTTACTCCACGTGGTAATCTCTGTTAGTTGGCTCACTTATGGGGGTGGGTCAGCTAATCGGATTAGGAATTGATTAAATGGGAGTAGCTATCCGGCTCGACGCACGGGTTCAATCTGGCTTGAAGCAGATCGACCCAGGTGCAAAGCCCTTTAGGCCCGCCAGTGTGCTTACCGCTAGGCTCTAGACTCGGGTTAAAGAAAAATAGACCACCATTCCATTAGGGGTGCCCTTTTTGGCAAAATGATTGGGGCTACGATCCTGACAAATGATGGATATCAACTTAAACTTTTTGAGCTACCAAATTATTAGATTAACATACCAAAGACCTTGTTCAACAGATCTTAAGCCAAATAATAATCTATAGGATCGACATCAGTAAAATGTTGAAATAGCATTAGAGAAATTGAAAAAATATATGTAACTAGTAACTCTCAGGATAAGCCGATGTCTAGAATTCATCATAGCAGATCATTGACATTTGAAAGTTTTATGGTTGACATTTGTGGGAGAATTTTAGCCATAAGAATATGGTGATATTCAATCAAGATATCCATGGATGTTTAATCACTAATTTTCTAGTCTATTAGGTGTTCAAATATGGAAACTTCAGGATCTTTCACTTTCGATCTTGATTTGCAGGTTAGCTATCCTTTGTATCATCGGATGCAAATAAAATTACTAACAATTCGCCATTGACTTAATAAAATTCAACAAATCTACTCACTTCATTGAAAGTTGATATGTTTGATAACTAAACTAGTTCAATATAGTGCTAAATTACATTTTATCTCTTATATATTTTATTGTATTGCTCCCACGTCCATTGATCATATGGATAGGAATCTTTCATCCAATCTACGTTCATCACTATCTTAGTAATCATAAAGGAAACCCAATGACAATGGATCCATTAACCTACTATGAATAAACTTTAATTTATTTCAATATTTTATGCAGAAAAATAGTAGGAAAAAGATACAAGCTCCTAAAGTGTTCATTTTTCATAGTTTATGAGAACACCTAAATACTGATCGACGAACAAAAGCATTAAAAGATACATAAAGCTTATAACTAGAAAACAATCATAATTTCTATTCATGAGCATGATCCATTATACTCTTTACTTTCTATTGAGTATTTCTTGAGTTTACAAGCTTTACGAAGATAAAAAGAGAGTGAGTGAAGCAAGTGGAATGTAGCGCAACAAGTGAAATGAGTGGAGTGGAGGAAAAAAGATCCCCCCTTGGGCCGCGATACTTGTTTTGTTTGGGCCACATGATTAGTTAGTTGGTGGTTCAGGGGTGTAGCCCCCACAAGTTGGACTTACATGATTATATGAGTGCACAGCGACTTACTCTATCATATATGTGTGTGTGTGTCCTAACTCTAAAAGATGAGAGGAAACCTCATATATTATAATCTTTAATTTTTTTATAGTAAAACATTTGTATTGTCTCTATCCATGGACATAAATCAAGAGACCAAACCACATAAATATTATATTCCTGTGTTTCTCTCTTTTTCTTCTTGATTCATTATTATCCTCGCATGTCCCAATGGCCAATATTCTCTTTCATTCATATCTTAAGACATGATATGACTTACTATATAGGTTTATTTATTTAGGTTGGATGATTCTAGACTTTTGTCTTAGGATGAAATAAAAAGGAAATAAGATTTTATACACAATCTAAAGATAGCAAAATTTCGTTAATATAAGCACAATACAAGATGCCATCAAAAGTAATTCAGAAAACTATTTCAAAGGCTTGAAAATATTTCTAAACCCTAGAACTAATGTAGGAATTGATAACATATTTACTCACATAGATTAAAAAATTGACTACAAAAGTAAACTAGAATTGATCTATCAAAAAACATAGTCTTCATACAAAATATCTATAGTATATTAAAAATAATTTTGAAATTGGAGAACATATTATTCTAATTCTATCTAAAATTTTTTTACTAAAAATATCCTTTCAATTTTCAAAAATCTATTACTTCTTCATATTTAAATAATTTTGACTTTTTTTGAGTAGTAAAAAGAAGGAAACCTTGTCTCTTCAAAAATGGAAAGAAATATAATTGGGTTCCAATCTCTATTTATTAGGTATGCGAGTTTCTAATGCCTCTCTCTCTCTTTGGTCCAAACATTACGTATTCTAATTATTCTTTTTAAGAATGACAACTAAGATTAGCCATCTCCAAACCACGACCCATATTGATACCATCATATTACAGTATTGGTGCACGGTATAATATGAGAAGGCGAGATGTACCAAGTGTTAATATAATATGAGACTATATATTGATTCAATATTAGTATAATACAATATGTCTGATACAATACAGTATGCCTGATATAGTATGATATGTCCGATACAATACAATACATCCGGTACGATACGGTATTGATAAGTACAATAAACTTTGATGACAAAAGACAATACATAATAAGAAAGATCTTATTGTTCTCCTTTTATTTTTTATTCTTAAAATTTTATATTTATTTCTTTTTTTGAACATGCACCATGCACGTCCCAATTGCAACTAAAAGAAGACTATAGAACAATAAATTAACTACACAAAATATTCAATTAAAATCTAATTCAAAGCTAAATTGCATCAAGGATGAGAGGAAAGGAGGGAGAGCAAAAGAGATAGGAATGTAGCTTAGGGTAGCTTGAACCCAACCATTCAAACCTTCTTGTTGGGTATGGTTATGCTAAGGTTATACAAATCTGGATTGGGCTAGGCTTAAAATCGCAAGCTAAATTCACTCATGTTGGGTGTTTACCAAACCCTAACCCATCATAAACCAAATCTAACTTAGACAACCTAACCTAAAAAATGAATACATGCTTATATATGTTTCACATGAAATACAAATATATTGAATTAAACCATATATTTAGCTTTATTAAGTTATAGAATTATATAATTACATATGAAGAAGATCCTAACCAATATGTTTACATAATAAAAATGCTCAAAATCTTTCCGCAGTCTTAAATTTACCTATACTTCTACCAATCTAGCTCAACTATTGCAACAAAACTAGCCATACTTGAAACTAACCTGACCCGACATGAATATAGCTATAGAAGAGATTAGGTTGAGTTAGAGAAATCCAAACCCAAGGTTGGATTAGTTTAGGATCAGCTCTAAATTTAATCCAAACCACCAAGTTGCAACCCTTAAGAGAGGACAAGAGACACATCACGGGAAAAGAGATAAAAGAGGAGAAAGAAGATTGAGAAACTAGAGCAAGAAAGAGTCAAATTTCATTGGTTTAGTATATTACAATTATAACATATTAGACACAATCCAATGACATGAATAATCCTGACCTAAACTAGCTGATATAGACTATAGGTTGATATTGCTTCACCAAAAGCCAATTAGTGGAAGAAATGATTCAGAATATACAAGTCAGGCTTGAGTCAAGCAAGGTGGGTTAATTAATTTGGATTCTTATTGCCAGCACTACATGCTAATATTTGTAAAAAGAATTACAAAGATATTATATTTGCTTATACAAGCCACATTAATATTTTTATTTTGCAAAGAGAGGCTAATCTTATTTCAAACACTTGAGCCTGATCTGATAAATACACCAAGTTCATCAATGTGCAATGTATGTCCAAACAAAGGTGCATCTAATATAAATAATATGTATAATCTTTGTGCATTTGCTATCAAAATATGTCAAATTACTATCAAACATACGTATTTATGAGGTGAATTAGGATCAGATTGACTAGATTTTAAGTTGAATGCAGTTAGATGAAATTAGAGTGCCATAATAATGATCCAAGAGCCACTAAATTGACCTACATCTCCCAACTAAATTTCTACCTATCCAACAAGTTGTCAAAAATAAATAGTATAAATGACATAATTCAATGCTTGTTATTGACCACTTGAGACATAGGTTAATGTTCTTCAAATTATGTGATTTTTGGTATGTAAGTAGAAATTTTAAGATAGTAGCTCTCATTCAAGCACTTGGATCATCAATATCGAACCCTTATTTTTTGATTTCATTTGACTAGATCTAACTTGCAATCCAATCAACAGGATCATAGTCTACGTTGTATATTTACAATTACTTAAAGATATCTTCCTAGTATATTTGTTTGGATCTAGAAAAATAAGTATCCAAAAACTTGGAGCTGGTACATCTTTTGTGAAAGCACATAATGATAACCCAGATTTGCAAAAAAGAAGATAAGGTGGGCTATTTTTGCAAAATCCTCAAATGTAAAGAGCAATCTAACTCATTGCAGATATTAATCTTTATTTATCTACATGATTAGATAGCAGATTTATCCAAGAAGATTATATCTAATTTCAATAGATGTTGAAGAACCAACCTTCATCAAGTGGTGTTACCTTGTCTATGTCCGCTATCTTCACTCGATAATAGATGAGTTGTAATTTTTAGATCTTCTTTTGGCCACTAATTCTTCTGGAATCACATGATTTAAGATGAACAACACTTAGTATTTGCCATAAATAATAGTTCAATATTTTCAATGTTGTCAGCAAGAGTTCCTTATGTAAGGTTGATCATGTGGTTATGTCTTATTCACCTTATTTTTTATCTTTGTATTCCTCATTGCAATTTCATAAACTCTCAAAATCTTCTATTTAGAAAATGTCACAAGGGTGCAAAATATTTTTTGCCATCATAGTGTTTCACTAATTAACTACAAAGAGTAAGATTGATGGAGAACAAGATGAAGGCCTTTATTGTTTAAGCAACGAGATACCGATTCCATATAACTCATGTATTTCCTAATTAATAGATTTTAACAATTTTAATATTTCTTGTGATAAGTTAACAAGTTTAGTATCAAGCGTATTACCCATAATAAAATTATATTAGGGACTATTGATTAAGAAAATATCATTACATTTTTCCTCCTGAAGCGCATGCATAGTCATGTCACTTCTTCTCTTGATCCCATTGAAAAGGGTAATCAATGGTATTGCATGTGCTTCAATTTTATATCATTTTTCAAATAACTTTTAATAATATGTATCTTGTTACCCAATGAAAAAATAATTTACATTATTATTTATTTAATTCCTCCCAAAAGTGACAAATCAATCTAATGACACTAGTAAGTTGTTTGATCAAATAATATTAGCAAATGCATATCACTTTCAAACCATTCTGCACAATACATTGCATCTTGTCTTGTACTGGATAAAAGAATGGAAAGGTTGAACATAGACAAGGTCAATTAGTTCCTTAAGCCAATTTATTTTTAGTCCTATTTGATGAACTCTTGAAAGGAATAAGCAAGAACAATTGTAATCTAATACCCATTTCCTTAAAGAGCCATGAAGAAACACCAAGTCCACATAGGCATTTAGTTTCTTTTCGATAAATAAAATCTGCAAATATTTTCTTTAATTGAAATGTTATAAAGAGTTTATCAAACATTAGAACAGAGGGCGAAGATGAAGAGAAAATCCAGCGAAAGACATTGAGGAAGATCCCTTGTGAGAAGATGGAAACCTATGCCTAGAGCTTCATCTAAGAAGATGAATAGGCAATCCTTCTTATTGGGGCAAATGTTGTACCTATTGGTGGCCCTTTTCACACTATGTTAGGTTGGCATCTTTTTCAATCCATTGATATCCATTTGAAAGGAGTGTTGAGTATTTCTCCCTTGACCTCTTCATTAATAGATTCTCAAACTATTACTCCCTTAAAGTTTCCTCCTCTCCCTTCTATCAAAAGTCAGAGTATGGCAACTTTTGTTATTACAGAGTCATGGTGGATCCATATCTTTTAAGGAGGCTATTCCTAAGCCACCTTATATACACATGCTAATGGTTTTAGAGAAGAAATCCTTTCCAAAGTCTATTTTCTTTAAAAAAGGCTCTTGCTTTAGATGTCGGGAGCTAGGACATTTTAAAAACATCTGCAAAAATGGATTGTTTTTTTTTTTTTGTGTGCAGAGTATAGGCATTCTTCTCGAGTGTGCTTCTCAGCTACTATCTTTTCTTTTTTTCTGAACAAAAAGATTTTGGGGAGGCCTGAGAGGGCGAAAGTTTGTGTCCCTCTGGATCTGGACCTCCAAGATAATTTTAAAGAGGCTATTCACTCTAGGGTGGTGGAGTCTCTCTGAAAAATGGGTCTAACATCTCTAGCTCTCAACTAGCTAAAGGATTGGAAACTTTCCTTAAGATTAAGATTGGAAACCTCTATGCTCTTGGAAAGAATAGGTTCTTAATTCCCATCGCTTCCAGAAGAAAGTGATCTTGGCTTATAGAAAAGATGTTATCACTACACCTCATTTCTCCTCCCCGATCTCGCCATGGTCTATCTTTGATAGAGGATTTGAAGTTTCTCTTCTTAGATGTATGTCCTCGAGGTTATCAGATTTATTGTTGTTTTATAGAAGTGCTAAGTCTATCCATCCATAGAATTGTCTCTAGCATTGGGCTAATGCAGAAAATCTTTTTTCAATCCTCTAATTTGGACATGAAGATTTTTTTGGTAACCATTCTGTACAAACATGCTAATCTCATCCCCCCAAAAGTGGATGTTTACTACAAAAATCTTATTTATCCTATTATACTTTATATTCTTGAGGTAAGGGCATCCTCTTTCTCTCTGCTCCTGATCTCACCCCCTTCTTCAATTAGATGGCTGAGCTTGATGAGAATAAAGATTGAGAACCTTTGATCTCTATCTCTCCTCCTCTGTCTCCAAGGAATGTCCCTTCTATTGCATCTCCTATTGCCTCCTTTTGAATAGGGGTAAAGCAATTATTGTTGATAAAGTCGTAGCTGCTCATAAAGATGAATCTTCTAGTTCTGCAACTCAAAAGAATTTCTTAGAGGTAGTCCCTCCTATTACTATTGCTTCATCGATTTTTATTTCAAGTAATTGGTTTGGCATCTCTACTAAGTTAAACTCGTAAGATCTGCTAGTTGACTCACTCCGAGTCATAACTTGGTGAAGCCAGCGAGCCGATGGTGGTGAAATAGTTATTAATGAGCCGATCTTCTCTCCAATTCAGTCTAATTGATCAAGCTCTCTTGAGCTTGAGGCTGTCAGACCATGTTGAGTTTTCTCTTCTCATTTCTTTTCTAAATCTTTATTGGATTTGGCCTTACTACTATATTCGATTGTCTCTATCGATCTTATGGCTGCATTGCAAGGTGCACCATTTTGTTCTCACTTTCTTTCAAATGTTATAGTCCTGATCTTCAATGTGAAACTATTATCTCCTCATTTGGTGGACCTGATGATCACTACAAGAATGTATACATTTAGCCATAAAAAAAATTTATTGCTAAAAAATAAATTTTATCGTGTAAAATATTTTGCGATGAAAAAAATTGTCGCCAGGTTCGTAGCCAATGCCCCATCACTCAAAGTCATTAATGATGAAAATAGTAATTCATCACAAAATATTAAATATTTTATGATAAAATAAAATTTATACTAAATATATATAGATTCCTAACAAAATAATTCATCAAAAGTTAGTAAACAATGTTGCCTAAACACCTATTTTGTTATAAAAAAATCAGTTCTAAAGGTCACGTGCATTATCTTTTGCTGCAAAAATATTTTTTTTCTTGATGAAAGTAATTTTATCATAAAATATTTTGGTAATGAAATTCTTTTTATTATAAAATGATGGCTATTGGCAATAATATTATTTCATCACTTAAAATTATGTGCTAGAGATAAAAATATTTTCACAATTGAATTCATATATCCTAAGATATATCCCTATATGAAGATTTGAACCTAAGACCTCTTAGTTTATAACCTACTACACAACCATTATGATAATATTAGTTTATAATATAATATAATACTTTATTATACTTATTTAAAATATATTTACATTATAAAATATACTTATTTCAAATATATTGTGATATTTTATATTTTAATAATTAATTACTTTTATAAAAAATTTAATCCTCTTCTTTTTGACAAAAATAAAAATATAAAACTATATATATTTTTGATAAATATATATTTAATGATGAAACACTATTGTCACTAAATTATATAAATAATTTGTAATAAAAACTATTCCATCGCAAAAGCTATATAACATTATATAGGTGATAAAAACTATTTTATCATTAAATAGTTAGTATTTTATGACAAAACTATATATGTTGTCAATAAAAATATATTTAACTATAAAAAATTATCATTACTAAAAGTTAATTAGATAATTAGTAAAAAAAATTATGTTATAAATTTATATATTGAAAAATATATGATGAAATACTATTTCTTTACTAAATAATCTATATTATATGATAAAATTATATACGTCATCAATAAATAAATATTTGGTATGAGATGACATCATCATCAAAAAATAATGATCTACTTGTGATGAAATATAATTTTAATATCAAATATGAGAAATATTAGTGATGAATTAAATTTATTAAAAAAAATTACTACTATTTATTAATTTTATATATCCATAAATATATATTTGGAAATGATTCTAACATCATCGTCAAAATTAATAATCAATTCATAACAAAAATATATCATCACTAAAATTTATGATTTTTGTGACAATAATTTTTCATTAAGAAAATGATTACCAAAAGTTTCTCACCAAAAAGTCGAAGTGGGAAGATTTGCCGCCATAAATTTATGACAAAAATTAGTAATGAAATATAATTTCATTACCAAAAATATTATTTAAATGATATTTCATGACAAACCTTTTATTTTGTTACCTTATGGTGGTTATTAGCAACAAATTATGATTCATAGAAAATTATTTTGTCCCTGATTGAGTATTTTCTTATAGTGGATGTGGACTATATTACCTGATTCATTATAATTTTTGATAGAGCAAATGTCGAGTCAGTATAGATATAGAGAGTTGGACTTGAATTCAAAATCGCTTGAGTCCTACATTTTAGATGAGGATTCATCCTCCTTGGTGCTAGCAAACCCTAAGTGTGGCTCATTTGAAAACCAATCCAATTCTTTGGATTTAGACATAAATTTTTTTGAGAAATTGGCCTTAGCTAAGAATCACTCTACCATATGCTGCTTGTCTCCTTTGCATTTGATTCCTTCTAATGCTCATAATCTAGGGATCTCTCGTTCCGAGTCAGCCTTCATGGAATAGTGTCTGGGTCTACAACCCCTAGCAGCTTCTTCCAAGACTTTTTCTATCCCTACAATCCTTGAGGGATCTAAATACTACCAATAAGCCAAAGCTCATTTGGCAATCAGAGAAGCCACACCTCAAAGCTTCTCTCCTTTAGAAAGAAAGAGTTAATTGCTGTGATTCAGTTATTACCGGTCTTTGTTCTATTTTTAGTACACCTATTGTTTCTTCTTGGGGTACCAAACCTCTTCACTCCCTTGAATTTGATACTATTCTTTCTTGAGCGAGATAATGTGCAATAAAATATCATATATTGAGATGGATAAAGTGGTTAATCTGATTCTCAGATTTGAGGATGATAAAGCAAATACTAATATCTAACTCAGTCATGGCTATCAGTAAATATTCTCTAACTCGTCTATATCTCTGTCAGTGGCCTCTTTGCTTTCTTTTTTGGTTTCTCTTGCCATTTCCATCCTTAGTTGGAATGTTAGGAGTATGGGTGACACCCTTGAGAGAAGAGTTGTCAGAGATTTAACAATCTCTACTAACTATTGCTTGGTTGGCCTTATAGATATCAAATTGATTCATGTTTTTATGCAATACTTAGACCTTTACCAATGGCCAAATTGACTACTAGACCTCTCTGAACAATCTTGTATCTTCTGGGGGCATTCTTCCTAGCAACAACTCGATAAGATTGATCTTACAAACTGAGATTTTCCACTCCTCTATCACAATCCAATGGTTTGATGAAATCCTCAACCACCCTTGGTGTATTTGTATATAGCCCATAAACCTATCATTTCGGAAGAACTGAAGAATGTTTGAAGCTCCTTCAGTGATCTGTGAACTTTGGATGGTGATTTCAATGCCATTTATCTTTCTCATGAAAGAAAGGAAAACCTTCAAACTAGGATGGTTACTTTTGCCTTTTTTGATCTTCTTAGATGCTTATAACTCTTCGATATCCTTCTAAAAGGATAATATTGTAATAAAATGCCAAATAAAAGAGAAATTGAAGAAAATAAAGATCAATGCAAACTCAGGATTTATATGGAAAACCCTCTGAATCAAAGAAAAAACCATGCAAAGAGATAGTTGGAGATTTTTACTGCCTTCAATATTGGAGATTATATAGTACATGGCAAAAAACTCTAAAAAATCACTTACACCTCTAAAGGTAATATATCTCATCAAAACAGATACATAAAGATATCAATAAAATCGGATCGGGTTCGTAGAAATGCCTCTATTAACTTTATGACTAATGCTAATCAAAGTGCAAGACACCTCTATAAATCTCTATCTTGACTTCTATTTAGCCAAGTTACATAAAATGTTAAACCTCTCACCAACTCCACTTCAACCCTAAGGGCTCCATCTCAATAGCTGCTAACTCTAACCAAGTCCAAGCAATGCCTGAACTTGCTTATGGTTATGGACTTTATCAATATGTCTGCAAGATTGTCATTTATGCTCACTTACCTTATCAAAATTATTTTCTAACTTACTTCTCAAATCAAGTGAAATCTAATATCAATATTATTAGGGGTAATTTCATCCTGGCCAAAGACGTGAAGCTTACAAGGATTGACCTTCATGAATCCTCAAATCTCAGGCTTCTTTCAAAAATTCAAACAACCACCGGTAGTAGTGTAGATAAAGATGAATAACAAATAAAATCTCTCCAGATAAGATAAGGATAACGGCCATATCTCGTCCAATAAAGCAAGATTAACCGTCTGATCCTCCTTCCTCCTACGGTTCTCCAGCCTCTGTCCATAAATAAAGAGCCAAGAGGGACCCTCCATGTATGAAATCTCCTCTCTCCTAACATGCTCACTTCTCTTCTGTTGTTGGATTTCTGACTTGAGCGTCAGAGGGTCTCTGTCGGAGCCACATCTGGTTAAAGACTTTTCTTGCAGATCCTATCGCCGCCATCTGACTATTGCCGACCTGTCGTCGCCATCTAACTCTAGCTGATCCGATCTCGAGACGAAAATCTATATTAATAGATATGTTTAGTCTTCTTATGGTATATATGATTCTTTATCAAGCATACAGCACTATGATTGTCAAAATACACAATAGACTGTCTAAGTTGAAAACCATTCTGATGTGGTGCTTCAATTGAAATTCGAAGGTGTGGGGGTGGAACCCCTATATTCTGATCCGATTTTATTGATATATCTATATACCTATTTTGGTAAGATATGTCATCTTTTGATGTGCAAGTAATTTTTGAAAATTTTTATCCTTGTACTCTGTAATCTTCAATATTGAAGATAGTAAAAAATCTCCAACTATTTGTGCCCATAATTTTTTCTTTTGATTTTTTAGATGATTTTTCATATAAATCCTAAGTTTGTATTGATCTTTCTTTTCTTCAATTTCTCTTTTATTTTGTGTCTTGCTATAATAGGTAAGAATTCACTTGAAGTAATCATAGAGATGCTCCAATTATCGCAAAGCATGATAAGTTTCTCTTCTCTATAGAATGGACTCTATGCCCTCTCCTAACTCAATCAGTCCTGATGAATCTCTGCTTGGATCATGCACCCATTTTCCTTTCTCTACAATCTTAAAGGAAAACTATAGTTTAAATTTGATAGAAGCTAATTATTTCAAGACTCTATTAAAGAGGTGGTCTGTCATGCTTGGACTTCCATCATTCCTTCCTCAAAGTTACTATAAATTTGGTCGTGAAGTTCAGATCTACTAAAGCTGCTCACATGAAAAGGGGCTCCGAGTTAAGAATCTCTAATCAACTTCTAAAAGATTCTCTCATTCAAAAAATCCTTGACCTTAATTATAAGGAGGAAATTTCTATTCTCTCACCCTCTAAGGAGTGTCGCTCTTCTTACAAGAAAGATATTTTCAGAACTTATCATGATGAAGAAATCTATTAGCAACAACATTCAAAAGTTAGATGGCTTAAGGGGATCTTAACACTACCTTCTTCTATAAAATTGCCAACATTAATAAGAAGCTTAATTGGAATGGGATTTATCTGGTAGGTGTTGGTGCAATCAAGAATGCATTTACTTCTTACTTCAAGACAATTTTTTACCAAGCCAAAAACCCATTCTGTGGATCTAGACTAGGGGCAACTCTATTCTAATATGCATCCTGATCTTAGCACTCTTAGCACCCACTTCTCGCTTAATGAAATTAAGAAGGCTGTGTTTAATTTCAAGGGAGATAAAAGCTCCCGCCCGATGGATTTTCTATATTTTCTTCCACTTGGGATCTCATGAGTAATGACCTTCACATTCCTTTTCAGCAACTTCATAAAAATAATCTTAATACATCTCACCTCAATTATGCTATTCTTGCCTTAATTCCAAAGAAAGAAGCAGTTGCTTCCCCTTCGGATTATCGCCCAATTAGCCTCACCTATAGTTATCTAAAAATTATCACTAAAGTCTTGGCCATCCATCCAAATTTTTTATGGGACTTCTTGTTGGTGAAGCACAAATGGCTTATATTAAAGATCGATCAATACTTGATAACATATTGTGTGAAAATGAGGTGATCTATTTTGGAAGAAAAAAGCAAAGTTGATGGTGTCATCTACAAGCTTGATTTTGTTCGAGCTTTTGATAAGCTAAACATTGACTATCTTCTAAAGCTTTTCAAATTTACAGGCTTCCAAAGAGACAGATTAGGTGGCTACATAATATTCTTTTCTTCTCAAAGGTGGCTATTGCTATCAATGGTGATGTGGAAAAATAGATCTCTTGTAAATGTGGACTTAGATAGGGTAATCCTTGCTCTCCATATCAAATCATTCTTGTTATGGATGCTTTATCTAAGATGCTCAATAAAGCTGCCTCATCTAAGATCTTCAAGGGATTAGTCAATCCTTGATACTTTGGTGGATCAAAAATTTAGTTTGTGGATGGTACTTTAACCTTTGCCGAGGCAGAAAACGACTATATCTCTCTTCTTAAGATCATCATTTATTGCTTTGTGATGATCCTGTGCCATGCTATTAACTATTCCAAAAGTTCTGCGGCTTTGATGGCTAAGGAGCCCGGTCCTATTCTTAAACATGCTGATTGGTTAAACTGCCAGACAACCTCTCTTCCTATGCCCTATTTGGGTCTCCCTTTAAAGGCTAGAAACTTTCTAAAGATGACTGATTACCTTTAATCCAAAGGTTTGAATGAAGGTTAGCAAGATGAAAGAAAAGATTCCTCTCTATTGGTAGAAAATTAACTCTTCTTAATGTGGCATTATCTGCTTTGCCTGTTTATTTTATCCTTATTTAAGCTGCCTATTTTGTTGATCAAGAGAATTCATAAGCTGCATCGGGCTCTCCTGTGGACTCGAATCTGACTCTTCTTGCAAGATAAGTTGAGATAAGATATGTCTCTAAAGAAAAGGGTGGTTTGGAAATTAAAGACCTTGGATCCTTTAATATGACACTTTTAGTTAAGTGGGGTTGGAGGCTTTTGAAAGAAGAGCTTGGCCCTTGGAGTAGACACATTTCTTAATTGTACTTCAAAAAGGTTAAACTCTCTACTAGTTAGAAATCTAAGAAGAGATTGTCTCTTCATTAGAATAAAATTTTAAGCTTTTTTGCCTATCTATGGAATACATCCTACTATAGTGTTGGTAATGAGCTTACTACGCTATTCTAGAAGGACTATTGGGTCTCTAACTCTCCACTTTATACATTATTTCCTTCTCTTTTTAAAGTCTTTAGGAAGAAATCTAGGACTGTGGCAATTTTTTCTGGACTCAGCCAGCCTCCTGGAATCTCTTCTGCCCTATTAATTTATCTCTTGAAGCTAGGTCGAAGAAAATTCAATTGCTTGATTTGCTGCAAAATGTCTGATTTACTTTTGAATCTAATACGCTCATTTGGAGGCTATGTAAACATGCCTCTTACTTAACTACTTCTCTCTATAATTTTTTGATCCTTGGAGGTATTAAATGGGGACCTGCTAAGTTGGTTTGGAAGGAAAATCTGCCGCCAAAGATAAACATTTTCTTTGGCCATCTCAAAGCTTTAAGCTTAATACCAAATAACAATTGGATAGAAAACTCAACAAATTTCTAGGTGGTTGCTCTCTTTGTGGTGGATCAAATAAATCTTTTGATCATCTTTTTTACTCCTATCCATTTTCACTCTTTATTTGGAATAACCTTTGCTATTTACTAGATATCAACTCACCTCTTGATCAACTTTTGGCCTTATGTTCCAATTGGTTAAGTGCTTCTTTTTTGAAGGTCACAAAATATGCTGCCTTTATACTCATTGCTACTATTTTGTGGGCAATTTGGAAGGAAAGAAACTCCAAGAATTTTTTGAATAAATACTTTTCGCACCATCAGTCGCTCGTGCTTCACTACAACTTTTCAATGCTTGGTCTCTTTTATGTGGAAATAAGAGTCTACTTAGTTTTCTCAAATTATGGCTCTCTATTAGGGAATGTTGCATGGTGCATTATTTCCTCTTCCATCATCTAAGTGGCCTTTAGTGATGGCTCTTTATTTCTTCATCTGGGTTGCAAATATGATGTTATCCAACATCAATCTATTTATACTATCTTTCAAAATGCAGTCTGGAAGTGGCCCAATTTGGATGTCATTTGTCTATCTTCCTTTGTCCGATGATCTTCTTATGGTTGCCTTTGGACTTGGGTGTTTGGCTTGCCTTCTTATGGATTGCCTGGATGGCTTCAAACTTGAAGACTACGATGGATTTCTAAGCAGCTTTAGTGAGTTCTTAAGGGATTGTTCTTGTTGCTGATGAGCTATTTTTTAGCTTTTTTTCTGAGTCTCCCCGGGCACAACCCACTAGTTGGTAATTTTGAAGAACCTCTTTGTTCTGGGTGCTGTTTTTCTCTTGTTATATTTGTTGTCTTCCTACTTTCTAATCTTGTAATTTTATTTTTCTTCCTTTGTATAGACTTTTTATTGCAATAAATTTAGTGACTAATGGTGTCCTACCACTAATCTCTATTATCAACAAAAATAACATATGAAATCTACAAACATTGAAAAGCAAAACCCATTCAAGAGAGCACAAGACAAAAAAATAAAAGTAGACCTATCAATAAGACTAGGATAATGGTTTGTGGACAAAATTTTGCATGTTTTGATTTTCCTAAAAGGCAGAAAAAATGTATAGCTAAAACAATCTACAATTTTGATACCCATAATTGTTTCTGGTACCTATCATCATCAATTTGTATATACCTTACTTGTCCTCCATTGCCTTTACCAAATCTTTGAGCAAGAAGTCACTCGAGATGACTAGAATCTACAAATCCAAGAAGAGATCAAGGCACTTCATGAAACTAATGCTTAGATTCTCGTGCAAATGATCATCAGTGTCTTTTATCTAACAAAACTAAAAAGGTATGGGTAAATGTAGATGAACACACGCACGTACACACAAAAAAAAACTTGATTATACAATACTCATTACAAAGGTTATGCAAATTTGGAAAGAATAAATTCTGGTATTTCTTTCTAAAATCTAAATTGAATCAAGTTAAACCAGCCAATGTTACTGCAACTAACCTTAATGAATCACCATAACAACATGATGTCCTAAATAATTATTTACAAAAGTTCTACATAAAAAGGCAGCAAGGTTTTGTAAGAAAGGGAAACAAATAGATTTGTATAAGCTTAGAAAATTACTGATGGTCAAAAGAAATCACTAACACATTATTTGATAAGTCTAGGAATGAAGCTTCAAAATATTGGTTTATAAAATAAAAAGAAATGGAAAGGGTAAAATAAAAAATAGAATAATAGATGCAATGCGCAAACTTATATGTTACTGTTTGGGACCTTTGAATGTCCAATTTTTATGGATGTGCTGAGACAATACAGTATGATAAAGTGTCAAATATTTCTTTCATCGACACATATGACTGTTAAACTATAGGTTATTCCTCTGATATCACATTAAATTCGATATCATATAATTTAAGGATACCAAAGTGAATGAGATCAAAATGTAAACATGAAAGAAATGCTGACTTACAAATAAATTAATGATATTTAATATCCACTCAAAACTCATAAATTTCCATATAGATAATGGAATTGGCCACCAAAGTTAATTTCAACTAAATATCAAAATCAACCTTGGCTTAGATTGAAGCCAAAATGTTTCTATTTTTGCCTCACAGTTTTGATTATAGAAAACCTTGACAAATCACATCATTTTTGTGTTCACAAATGACGTCACTATATTTGGATACGACTCTAAAGTTATATAAAGGATGAATTAATTTCTTAAGAACACTTCCACATGAACAATATTCAAATTTGAAACCTTTTTTGGGACTCATAATTGCTTAAGAAAATAAAAGAATATATTTTTTATAACCTAATAAATCTGGATTAATTCATTAGGAAAAGGTTAAATGGAAGCAAAAGCATCAATACTTTAATGGATCTTATGCTAAAATGTCCCTAATGATCTAACTTGCCTCTAATTCTTTTGGCAATCAGAACTGAACATTACAACCTCGTTTGATATCATCTTTTCCTATTTATCTTTTTTATAAAAATACAAATATGGAATCCAATGCAGAAAACATGTTTGGCTGCCATGTTTTTATTTCTTTTCTATTTTTAAATAATATTTGTTATTTTTGAAAAAAAGTGAAGGGAAAATTTTTCACTTCCATTTCTTTAAAGGAGGGTTTTCACACCTCTCTCATCTCTGATGATCATCAGTTTCTTTAAATGATCATAAGTATCTTGATACCCAAAATTCTTTTATGTCTTCGAGGCCGCCGCCATGCTGCTCATCTCTCCTACTGCCTGCCTCTCAAGTACCTTCCTCCATCTACTGTCCTCCTTAATCATGCCACCTCTTCCTCCTCAACTAATACTCGAAGGCCTACATATGTTGGAAGAGCAAGCAAGAGAGATTAAGCACCAACAGAGATTGCCAAAGCTTGAGATGTGGGGCCGAAGGGGGAGAAGCCCATGCTATGAGTGAGACACTAGAAAGGGTTGCGATCAGACAATGGCGGTGGAGCAGTGATATAAAATAACTAAGTAGCTACCATCAAGCCTATGGTCTGATGTTCGTCCATCCATTAGTTCATTCTTGGTGTCTATTTTTTGTCAGCATCTATCTATTTGTTTTTGGCATCCATTTGTTCATCCTTGGCACCTATCTTCTGTTGTCATCCATCTTTTTTTGTTCCCGACATTTGTTTGTTCATTCTTGACGCCCGTTCATTCATTCGTTCCCTCAAGAGTGGTGCCATCTATTCTCGACATCCATCAATCCAGTTGAGCGCACTCCTATTTGAGTAGCTCCTATCGCATTATCCCCAATTGCCCCCCTCCCCCAATCTTCACCCTCTTGATGCTTGCATGATTCCATGCTTCCATCTTCCACTATGGCCTTTCACTATCTTGGGCTCTACAGTTCTATTATCGAGAGAGAGAAAGAAGGAGCATGCTAATCATAGTTTATTGTGAGAAATATAATAATAAAATGGAAATAGATTTCATATTTCCAATTTTTAAAGAAGTAGAATAATAACAAAGGCAGCCTACATTTGCAATTGGCTTTTTTTGAAAAGGTATATCAGGGTGTCATAAGGACCCCAATAAAAACAAACAAATGCTTAATTGTGATCCAATAAAGCAAACTTTTGTTGCATCAACTAGCATAAGGGTTCAAAGTTGTTGAGGTAGAGAAGCCATAGAATAAAAGTCAATATTGACACAGACATACCAACAAATTAATAGGTTGGTTAGTTTCCTTGAATACATGGGAAGTAGAGAAAACTCCAAACATGTGGTGCATTGTAGATTGTGAGAAAGGAGGAAGTGAAGTCTTGCTTTTATGCTCAAGGAGGCTTTGCAATGCTTCTTGATCTACTGAATCACCATTGTTAAGTCTCCTTCAAGCCATATTCCAAAAAATTTATGGTGTTGATAGCTATTAAAATCCCTTGCCAAGCTACCCTGACCACTGCTTTAAGAATTGAATTAGCTTAAAATCTCACAGTTGTTAAAACATAACGAGCATGATACCTCAAAATGAATCACGTCCCTACCTCACCTTCCTTCCATGAAGCATCAAAGTTGACTTTCGGCAAATCATAGGGAGGAGGCACCCAAAAAACCATCCTATGACTTTAAGATGACAAGCTCACTGGGCTGTTTGTGACCCACTATTGCATATCATTGGTTCCAACTTCCTTCAACGCTATTTCATCAAACTCTATTGCTAGCTATTGTGCGAGATGAGAGATTTGAGGAGGCCTACTTTGGTTCTTGGAAAAAATCCATCATTCCTAGCATTGTATAAAGTCCTTCTAGTGTAAATAATGATAGTTCTGTCACACTATAATAACATGGGACAAGCATATATGTTAATGAAATTATACATCGAATTGAACTCAGGAACTGAGAGATTATAGCTTCTCAATTCCAAACTTAGTTTGGAAAAAGACAGCATATCAAGCAACAGTTGAGATCTTCTTTAATATTTTCACATAGGTCACAACTTGCACTAATCTGATAGAGTAGTGTAATAACCCAGGATACTATCCAAAAATGCTAGCCAAAAGATATTATTTGAGTTTCTCGATCTTATATAAGTATTCAAGATCCTTCCAGTGAATAATCAATGTGGAATTAAATACACGCCCACACAAATCTTTACAAACTCCTCTTGTTTAAGTCCTAACATTCTTGTCAGGTTAAGAATCTAAATTCATACTTCCATTTATAAACACCACAATCGCCTGAAATCAACCCCTATGAATCCATGCTACAATATCCCCTAGTTCACATAGGCTATGAGCCGGATTGATTTTGATACTATTTGTGACAATCCAGGATATCGTCCACAAAAAAGTAGTTAGAAGATATTATTTGAATTTTTTGATCCTGTATAAGTATCCAAGATTTTTTCAACGAATAATCGATATGGGACGAAATACATGCACGCATAGGTCCTCACATACTTCTATGTTTAAGTCGGAACATCTTCGTCAGGTTAAAGATCCAAATCCATTCATCCATTCATAAGTACTATGATCGATCGTGGTTAGCCTCAATGAATCCATGCTGCAGTATCCCTTAGTTCACATAAGTTATGGGTTGGATCAGCTCTGATACCATTTATAACAACCCAGAATCTCACCTAAAAAAACTAATCTAAAGGTATTATTTGGATTTCTTAGCCTTATATAAGTAATTAAGATCTTCTTAGCAAATAATCGATGTGGGACTAAATACACACCCACACGGATCCTCATAAGTAAATTTCTATCTTTTAGGACCTCTTTCGAGATAGTCTACCCTTATTTACTTTCAAACAAAATATTTTAACTTTAGTGACAACAACCATCTTCCACGTCAATTTGAACGATTGTGTAACATCTCCAACTTTTAGTTGAACTGATCCAATTGCAGACCAAACAAGTTTGTCTTCACATTGAAACTTTCATTGAGGGATGGACATCACCTAAAAGATAATCTCATTAGGAAATAGTGGATTCATCATTTCCTGATTCCATGATCCATCAATGTTCAGTAGCTAGGAATCCATCCAATTCTCCCAACATAGCTGAGCATTTATGGGTATCAGCTTCTGATCAATGGGAATGTAAGATAACCATGAATCATTTAGGACGTTGATTCTTTTGTCATTTCCTATTTGATAACAGACATGCTATTTTAAATATTTAACACGAGCAAATAGCTCTCCAGACTGGTGATTCCCTTGTTCCAGGCATCTCAACCAATGAAGTTGTGCTAGGATTCTAATTATTTGCACCAGATTGTATCTTTGTTCAAGATTAGGGAGCCAACTACTTTGGCCATGAATGCTTCCCTGCGGAGTTTAATTGGCTGCTGCAACACCCCCCTTTGCTTTTACCTCTACAGATCTTTTCCCCATGACAATAGATGGATTTTCCTAGTTCCCATTTCGTGTGCCTGTAAGGATATTTACACTCTCTCGAGATACATTTAGCAGTATTATTGGGACTACAGTGTTTGACAGAAAGCAGATGCAGGTAGATGCCAAGAGCGAATGAAGCAAGACCAATCTTCCAGCTTGGGAAAGATGTTGCCACTTCCACCCATCAAGGCATTTATGTATTCTGTCAAACAGAGGGTTGAAGTCCTATTTTTCGAGCTAAGGCTTGGTCTTTTGATGACAGGATCTCCAACAGATATACTTGATGATCGATTTGTAGGCTGATTGTGTAGTATCGGTTGTGAACCTTTAGGCTAAACCAAATTGTGTTCCCTGATTGCCTGGTTCCATGCTTGGTCATTTGTGCTATCAGCCCAATCATCTTCAATCATTAAAACTTTTGGTTCAAGCCAAGGCAGAGATGAACTACCTTCCCTTGTCTTATCATTAGTTGAGGAAGACATCTCTTGACACAATTTTATATGCTTTTCAAATAATCGAAGAGATCTCTTGGACAATATATAACCAAAGTGTGGACGTGGACATCTTCAACTTGCAAGGTATTTTAATGCTCACTGGGCTAGATCAACATTCAAGTGGGAGATAGACCATGGAACACCGTACATATGTGGAAATACGGTGGTGATATGCAAAAAATAAAGTTCTCCCTAAATCAAGAACAGAAGAAAAGATCAAACAGTTACAAACAATGCATGCTGCTGTGGTTAATTCACTTCAAGAGCTAACATTTCATTTACAATGGGTTTGATGAGTCCATATAAGCAAAATTTCTTGACATAGTGAAACATAGTAATTAGTAATTGAAGAGCTCCCCTAACAAGATGTAACATCCTAAGACACGGACATCTTCAAATTCAGGGATCGTCTAACGCTTCCCAGTAAATATTGACCATGGGACACTGTGCATTTTGTTGGTAGTACTGTGGTGACATGTGAGCTCGTACTGTAGTCACATGCAAGGTTAAAACCCTTGACCAAGCACAGATAAGGTTAAAAAAAGATCACACATTATGCATGCTACTGTAGTCAAATTCAATTCTTTAGTGCTGAATGTGGCCAAAGAAATTTTCTACATTGCAATAACAAAGTAGCATCAGGTTTGCAAAAACCCAATATCTCAATGGAGAAAAAGGATTGTGAAATAAAATGCCTCACAAACTGAAAATAAAGAGGTCGTAGCTTCATTTGTTACACAAAATTAACTATTTAAGTCTGCAAAGGTTTTGGAAAGCATCCCGACTATCAGATTAACGGTACAAGATTGGAGGCTTTGACATCAGACTGCGGCTTGTCAAACATAATTGGCTTACCATATAGGAATGGGGTCATTTGTTATTTGACACTAGGTGAATAAAAACAAGAGAAGAGTGTAACCTGGTTTATGGCTGAAGACCTTGTTTCTATTTGCATCCTTCTTGTCCCTTATTCCCATCTTTCCATCCTCACACACGCACACACAAATATATCAATTTTTCAAAATTTTCCTTGGTACAGCAAGCAAAGCATGTTAAGCTTATAAGGTTTCCAAGACAGAAATAGGCTAAAAAAAGGTTCAATCAATGGTGACACATCAATCCCAAAACCATAATTTTAAATGTCAAGGTGGCAAAATTAAAGGATCTTCAATTCTCCAAATTCCTTGTCATTTTTACATGATATACATGGGAAACCAATTTCTCTTGCACACAAGCGAAATATAGAATGTTCCGCAAGGAGAACAAGATCAGATAAATGGTTGATGGTTAATATGTTTAGGTGCAAAGGAGCTAAATCTTTTAGATACTGCAAGCAAGGTAAGATGAGACACAGGATATATTGCATAGAATGTTATAATAGAAAAGATGGGAACCAGCTTTTATAACATATGTTGAGCTGGAGAAGAGATCCGGAAGAAGAAACAATAAAAAAAAATCTATATTTACCATATGTAGTGTGAATCATTATAGAACACTCAGCACTGATTAAGAGATAATCAAATTTTGGCAAAAAAATATAAAAATAAGCAAAGAGAACAAAGACTTGAAGAAGAGTTGCCTATCTTTCCTTTTTTTTTTTTTTCTCTGGTTGTCTGTGTGTAGGGTGGGTGGGGGGGAGAGGGGGTCCGGAGGGGTTGGACTCCATGTCAACTACCGTCAACCCACGCTTTCACAAACGGAGAATGTTGATTCCGTCTGTTCTCCTAATGTGAATCCTATGGCTCTTTGCCAGAAAAGAAAGGGATGATGCATTAATAATATATTTGTTTTCATTGGGCATTTATCGAATATATATCTTCCCCACAATATCACCAAATCTCTTCATCTCAATCACCCATCCTGTTGTGAATGGAACTCCTTCCTATTTCACATAAGAGAGATCGAGATCTCACTGAAGCATAAATAGTAGATCCAAAATAGCTTATTATTGAAATCTAGGATGCGAAAAATTTGGAGTCAGAAACCTAGGGCTTTCGAACCACTGCACACTTCGAAGACCACCAGTTGTGCATCAACTTGTCATTCAACATAGCAAAGGAACAATGAATATCAGGAGAGAATCCATCAATGGATCCAAAAGCATAACTAAGAAACTAAATAACCCCTACATTTTAAGCTGCCTGTAAAGACTAGAAAAATTGTTTGCAAGAGATCTCCTACATTGTAAGCTAATCATTCCCCAAATATGTCTACAGTATCATATACATTGCTCCCGCATGCAAGGTAAATTGATTAATTATAGCAGCAACAAACAAGCCTCTAATTTGCTACCTTTTCCCACAATGGAATCCCAATATTCTTGGATCAAACATTAAAAACCAAGGTGCAAGGCAGCATCACCATCAGAAAAACCCACTTAAAACCAACTAAACACATTATTTATGAAATGTACATCATAAATATGCAATCCAACTGAACCCAATTTCCTCCAAACCTTTCCTACAGCACCAGTCAATATTTCATCTGTTTAAAAATAGAACTTATTTAGATATTGATCTTCTCATTAGCAAATTGGGGTTCTATGTATAAATGCTTAGAACCTTCCATGTAAATCTGGATCACTGTTGACATAATAAAAAGCTCGCTATCTTCCAAAGAATCATGAAGTTCAAAGCATATGCCATATATCACCAACTCCATTGTCAAATACTTTATAGTCAAGTATTACTTAAGTGCTGTACCGAAAAAAAGTATTACTTAAGTGCATTAGTTATGCATTACTTATTTTTCGATTTGTTTTCTGATGTGTAACTTAAGTGCACAAGTTAAAGATTACTTTTTTGTGGTTTATTTTCTCTCACTTCTGCTAAAAGACTCCAAAATCAACTTTACACCAAAGCTGAACAAGCTGAATGAATCATGTCTGCCAACAAAATTCAGACATACTACTGCCACATTTTTAGCATCAAAGATGTAACACTTCTCCGCATCAATAGGAAGAGATCTCATTTTCAATCACTTTTTTTGCTTTTGAGAAAGATGGAGACTAATGGCGCGCACCCACTAGATTTATTAGTATGGTCCCCACGGCTCTCCCTGTGCAAACTTCCATGAGATACTTAGCTCCTGTTACATCGATCTAACCACTAGCTTGCCTTTATAACTTCTACAACAACAGCATCATTATGCTCTTCTAACCACAATCCCCACGCACATATGCAAGAAAATTCTTCAAATCATCATATTTTTTAAAACCTCGTAAGAAGAGAGTGGATGCAGATGATAAAACAATTTTCAATACCATTTTTTTGGGAGAGAAACAGAAGGAAATTAAGCTACCAGGATGGAAAGTTAAAGGAGGGAAGAAGGTCCCCTACCTCCACGGATCCCAGAGGCCCCATCAGTGGACCATCCACCATCCTTCAAAAGGGTCCCCTCCCTTCCACGTCTTCCACTGAATCATTCCCTTCATCTGTAAATCAAAAACAAACCAAAAAAAAAGAAACAAAGAAAGAGCGGACAACAAAAGAGTGGGCACTAAATGGAGCCAGCTTGCAGAAACTTTGTGGGGCATGAAACAAACAACAACGGGCATAAAAAAGCTCTTCGGTAACAGTTGTTTTCATATCTTTTTTTTTTTCCTTTTTTAGCACCGGAAGCGAAAGAGAGAGAGGAAATGTGGGAAGAAAGAATGGCGCATAAAATGATGAAAACGCAAGTGCAACCATTTGATTTCCAGTAGAAAGAAAGCAGACAGCTCCATGGAATAAGGTACCGAAGCAATAATACCTGCGCCAAATCGGGAAAAAAACAAAGGTTCAAATGAGAGGGAAAACAGCCGACGAATCCCAGATCTGGGAAGAAACCGAAGAAAGATCACTTACTTTCTTTTATTAGTAACTGTAAACTCGTCCTTCTCCTGCCCCCACTTCCCACCATCTTGGCCCCCGCAAGCCTGCAACAAAGCAAGACGCGGCTCTTCCCCATTGAGTGCAAAAGTAGTGGCCAGATTTGGAAAACAAAAAAACCTAGAAAAAAAAAGAACCAAGAAGAAAAGTAGAAAAAATACTAGAGATTACGAGTTATAAAATCGTTCGAGAAGAGAACGGCAAAAGGTTCCTAGCTTGCTGAAATCTTTACCATGGCTCGTGTCCTGGCCAGAGAACAAGAAGGTGAAGGTAGGAGAAGAAATCTCGCCTAAAAAAAAAGAAAAAGAAAAAAAAAAAAAAAGAGGACAGAAGAAAGCTAGGGGTGGGGGAGAGGAGGGGGGGGGGGGCCGTGGGGTTGGGAAGGAGGACTAGTCAACAGTGACTTCCGTTAAATCCGCATCGGGCAAAGGTTCACTCTCGCCTCCCAGCCCACACGCCTCGATCCGGGCCTCTCTCCCAACGAGGAAAGAGAAAGGTGCAGGCTCGTTCTCAAAAGCCACGCTTCCGTGCTCCACCGCCTCAATTTCCTTCCCTTATTTTCCAGATTTTTCTGCCGTAAAAATAAAAATCTAACTATCAAAAATAAATACAACTGAAGTAAAATCCATTGTGGGGGATATTGTACAGACTTACATCATCTTCCTCCTCGGAAAACCCTCCCTCTTCCGGCCAGAAGGCAAGTCCCGGATGCCAGCCGGAGCGAGAGAAGGAGAAAAAGTCAAATAAAAGCAGCAAACAATAAAGGCGATGATAGACCCGAGATATGGAGGAGATAAGGCCCTGCCACTGCGCGTGGCCGTCTCTTCAACAATCTCATCGATTTTTAGAACACAAAAAAAAAAATCGTCGATAACAACTGCAATCGTTTTTTTTTTTTTTTTTTTTTTAACAAATAAATAGAAAGAAAGAGAAGGCTAGAAGAGCGAAGGCGGCATGGGAAGCTGACAGAAAGAGAAGTGAGCACGCAACGGGAACAGCATCCCTATCATGCTGCCATCGCCGGCGTGTGCTCACTCTCTTCTGTCAGCCCAAGAAAGCAAACCAGCCAAAGTCAGAGAAGATATACCACCAATCTTTTTCATTTCTTCCAAAATCTCTACCATCAATAAATCTCAAACCTTTCAAAGCTTGCCTCTCCCCCACTCAAGCTCAGTCCAGAGAGAGGTCGTCAGATCTGAGCTCCCCACTCCCTCCTCTCTCTCTCTCTTTCCCGGCTCCTGGCTATCACGTAGAGTGGGGTAGAGCGGAGGAGACAACGTCGCAGAACAAGGCAGAAGCCCAGAAGCAACTATCGATCGCTCTACCTCTCCATCTCCCACCCTTTTATCTGGAAGGCTCCCCGTTTAATGATCTCCTCTCCCTCTAATTAGGGTTATGGAGGGGAATAAATGGAATACAGGAGACGGTATTTGATAAGTGGGGGAGGACATTTTGGGGATGGCCGGGCCTTGTCTTTTTCTGACTGGAGAACGGCGGGGCCTTGTCGACCGGAGATTGGATGGCGCTGCGAGGAGGTCTAGCGTAGCGCTGGAATTGCCGACGCCTGGCTTAAAGGCACCCTCTGATTTGACCGTCAGACCACGTGGCACCCGATGGTTGACTTCCAGTGGGACCCATGCCGTCGGTGCGGTGTTTTCATCTCGACGGGACTGGACTGTGTGCGGCCTAGAGAGAATGAACATGGTCCCTGCTCGCAGCACACATTTTTCCCTCCCACTCCTCGGCCCGTACCCATTACCATCTAAAATTATCTTACGGAAAGTAAAACAGTAAAAACGCAATCAAGTCCTGTTATTATTTGTATATATAAATTATTTTTCAAAAATATTTTTTTATCAAAAATAAAAAAATATATCTCTATTTTTAATATTTTTAAAATAATTTTTTTTTATTATCAATACCACCACCATCTCTTCACTATCATGATAGTCGTCACCAAAGCCCCACCACCCCTATTTATTTAACTTGATTCTCCAATATAGATCGGGTCACGTAACTTCTTTAATAACATAATTAGATTTGAATCATATATTTAATAAATAAGATCGATTTGGTTGATAGATATATGAAGCATCACATATCCTATCCGATCGATATCTAGTTCGAACCGACATCTCTTTCTGATTGTCACTTCTGCCTTCATCACGTTCGCTATAATATTTTTATCATCATTGCTGTCTCTATAATATCATTGTCCATCTCCTCTCACCCCCCCCCACCTAATGGTTATAATTGTTGTTATCATCAGGAATATGCAATAAACCGATCAAACTATGAAGCTATCTAAATCGGTCTTACCAATTTAATTTATACCAATTTTTAAAAAAAAAAATCAACTTGGTGTCGGTCTAAGAAACTCTTGAACCAAAGAAATTTAATCTGATTTTAATTTAAATTTTCAAAAAACTAATTCAAACCGCCCCAACATGACCCATCTATATATATATATAAGAATATATATTCAAATTAACCTGACCCAATCCAACCCAGCCCATATGTATATATATCAATATATATAAACATATCTAACCCTACCAATAGTGCATACATACATACGTAAATACATATATTAATTTTTTATTTTTTATATATTTAAACTTAATCCAATCGAGCACTATATATACATACATGCATATATTAATTTTTTTATTTTTTTATATATTTAAACTTAATCCAATCGATTTAGTCCAATTCATTGATCATCATTTCTATATAAAAAAAAAATTTTAGATTTAGACTTAGTCCAATCCATATAGCCCAACCCATTAAATATCAATTTAATAAACTGAATCAAATCAAATTTTTTAGATCAATTTGAACTGATTTTCTAATAGATCGGTTTGATTTTAGTTTTTAAAAAATCGATTTAAGTCGGTTTGGATTCAAAAATAATCTTAAATTAATCCAATCCAAACCATGCATACCTCTAGCTTTCACCATATCACTACCATCATCATCACTGTCACACCATCATTTTCATTGCCATCACTATATTTGTAGTTTCAAAAATAATTAACTATGCCAAATATATTCATTTTTAAATATTTAATAAAATGGAAATAAAATTTTTGTTTTTGTTTTTGAAAAATAAAATCACTTAAGGTAATGCCCAACAACATCTGAATTTATCATTAATAGGTTAATTAGTTTTGATTGTGAGACAAAGAGTGGGCCCACTCTGCAGCTGGTTTAATTTTCTTGCCTTGGCTTGTTCAAGTGGGGCCACCATGGATTGCGGATAAAGATTGAATCACTCACAAGAGGCCAAATGGAACTGGGAATCAGTTTGACAACTTGTTGTTGAATATTGCCCATCTTTTTCCTTTTTCAAAAGCTAAAGTTTTTTTTTTTTCTTTACCAAAAAAAAAAAAAAAAAAAAGCTAAAGTTTTATGTCTTTAATTTCTTTTAATGAGATCTTGAAAATCATGCTAACGTCAAGCTTGACCCAATCAAGCCATTATTTCCGTGTCGATCTGAAAAATAGCTTCATATGGATATTCTTACGCGATGATTTATATATGACTATAAAAATTAATTACGGTTTACAAGGGTTCTGGACCAGGTAGAACCATTGCTTTTCTGTTTTGACTAAAATACCGGTTCGCTTTTGTATGTTGACTAAACTACTGGTTTGCATTATTAGTATGAGCACTCATGAATGGGGTCCTGGTATCAGCAACTACAATGTACTGGGTCCTAGTTCTCTATCGTAATTTTTTTAATTCCTATATTGTAATATGTTTTGTTGTTTGAAGCTTTGGAAATTGAAATAAACAATGCCATGTTGTTTTTTTTTTTTTTTGGTAAGAAGAATGTCGTGTTGTTGCTGCAAAGCATATTAAACAAGTTCAGTTGGTCATCAGATATACGGAATAGTTCCATTGATGTATATTGGCAGCATGTGAGTAGAGTGAGCAGGATGGGTCATCAATGGGTCCATGGAAAGTAGGAACATATGGATTTGGAGCTTTCTTCCTGTGGATGGATCTTCCAATTATTTTAAGGTGTACAATTTTAGGCTGGGTAATGCTAAGGGATCCCTTTGCAACGCATACACACAATTTTCTTCCCATGTAGTAAGAAAGGATTTAAGTAACTCATGGAATTTATAGCCAAGCACAAGAGGTTGGTTGATTACAGAGTTTCCAAATCAGTAATTATGGGCATGGAATGAACTTTTGTGTGCATGTACCCCAATGCATTTGCCTATGTGGATGCATAACTAAAATGTTTGAATGAAATAACTAGAGAACATATTTAACTTTTAAAGTGATTCTAAAGCTAAGGAATGCATTTAGTGGATAAAAGGACAATGTGAGATCAGCTCTTCCTATCACTGCACATTAGATTCCAACAAATCATGGATTGTTAACTCATCATGTAGAAATAAAACTATAAAACTTCTTCACAATAGTTTGGTTGGGATGTGTCAAATTATGGGATAATTTGATGATTCATAAGAATCATTTATCTGAGAAAATGATTGCAAAAGAAAATAATTTTTGCTATGTTTAGTTGTTAGAAAAATTACTTCAAAAAATGATACTAAAAAAAGATTACCATGTTTGGTTGGAGGTAATCCTATATAAAAATATGATGAAATTTATAAATATGCCCTTCAACATAAAATATTTTTTTAATACTAAGATAACATTGTCATCTCTAATTAGTTTTTATATAAGAACTATAATCACATAGCCTTTTGCATAATACCATCTCCATCTTAATTTTTTTACAAAAGCTCTTTATTGAATGAAGAAAAAATTACAGGAACATCCTTTCAACTTTAGCCCAATTTTACCTATACTACTATACTTTAAAAGGTATCAAACTGACCATTCTAGTTAGTGATATGTTCCAATATGATCCAGTTGTTCATTTTATTAACAAATAGTCTTAGCTTGTCCTCTCAATAGACAAAAATATCCCTCCCTCATAGGTGGGCTTAGAGGAGGAAGAAGATGAGAAGAAAAAATGGATGAGAAGGAAGGGAAAAGAAGAAAGGCCGCCAGTAAGGAATAAATTGGAGGATGAGGAGAAGAGAATGGAAAGGAAGGGGAGGGAGAAGATGGATCGCCCGTAAAAAAGGGCAGATGCAGATAAGGCTGTAAATGGGTTGGGTTAACCCATGATCCGATCTGATCCAATCTGGTTAGATCCAATCTAACCTATTTTAAAGGACTCACTGGGCCAAATCAGATTCTAAAATTAGATCCATTCAATTTTTCAGATCGGATTTGGATTTACTGAATTCTAATCCGATCTGACCTAATCCAACCTGAATTCAGTGTTGGATTCAACATGTAAACTATAGAGTCAATAGAGTGGGATTAGAAATTCAAATGCTCTTATAGTATTGTTATTTGTTATACAGTTTTACTCAATTTGACTATGAGATGATAAGAAATTATATTTATACTTAGATTGTTGGTCTTTACCAACTGATAGCGCATATTGTGTTTATCTTATACATGCTATCAAAGTGAAGGCCATAAATCTATTTATTTGTTATGATTTATTTACTTGGATTATGAAACAAACACTATACCAAAAGTGAAAAGAATATTTCAGTTATTAAGAAAAGATAGAGATGTTGCAGAAAGCTGAATATGATCTTCATGTTAGTTTTTGTATTCTTTTTTTTTCCTCTAGATTATAGCTATATTTTAGTTAGTTCTTGATAGCAATGTATTAAAGTCATTATAACATTTGATGGCATCCATTCATTTGTAAAATTTTGTGCCCAAGTTTTTTTTAATAATGATTGAGCTCTAGTAGTTAAAAATTATGGATTGCTTATAAATTAATAGCCAAGATAAAGTCATGTTTATTTTTTTTTATCATAACTTCTTATATATTGGCCTATCATACGAATCGGGTCCAATCTAATATCCGGGCCTGAATCAGATCTAAATTTTTTAGATTGGAATCAGGTTATACATGGACCTGATCTGATCCAAATGATTAGGGCGGCGGATGGGTCGGGTTCGATCGAGTTGAGGAAACAATTTCATCCGATCGAATCCAATCATATTGAAAAAAATTCAATCCACTATCGATCGTTTATCATCTATAAACCGTTTGAATGTGAAGTAAATAGTTTGTAGCCGGTTTGGATAGGTTGTGTCGGTTTGAGCTTCAATGTTGATCCAATATTGATTTTAAGTACAATATTAGCTCATTTAAGCTTATTTACTTTTTTTAATAATTTAATATAAAAAAAAATTTAAATCTTGTAAATTATAAATTTTGGGCTTATTTTTGAACCTGTATAAAATAAAATAAAAAAATAAAAAATTTACTTATCTGAAAGTAACTATATTTGAAAATTTTTATTTTAGAAATATCTCAAATTGATGTGCTTCCAACAACAATTCAACATCAATATTTTCATAAATCCAAATAGGTGATGCGGTGTTTTTTAGAATGAAGTACTAAAGCCTAAACGACACTGTCCCAAAATGAAAGTGAGTTTGTGAAATACTAAATCGATTAAATTCGGTTTCATATAATTTAAAAATATAAGAATCAAATCCGACCGTAAATAATCAATTTTTTACAAATCTCAATCCGATTTCATCTGATTTATGTCTTTCAACCGACCGAAATCATTGTTTATTGGATTAAATTAGGTGGGTTTCTTCGGATTTTGGTTATTTGCTTAGTCCTACAAATGATCCAATGGGGTAAAATTTTTAACCATGGACCCGACCCAGTCCAATCCGATCTTCTACTAGGTTGGGTCTAGGTCCAATATTAGGACCCAATCAAGAAACTAGATTAGATCAGGGTCACTCATGATCCGGTCTAATCTGACCCATTTGCACCCCTAAATGTAGAGAGGGTTGTCATAGAGGGAGTGGTTTATGAATGGCTTGGAGGAAGAGGACGTGGAGGTGGATAAGGAGGAAGGAAAGGAGGTAGAGGGATGAGTAGAGATGGAAGCTGGAACCGCCATGGAGGAAGAGAAATGGGTGAGGAGAAAGGAGAGAGAGAAGGGTGGACTGTCAATGAGAAGGGACGGATGTGGAGGGGGCCATTGTAGACGGATGGGATCATGGATGGGTTTGGAGGAAGAAGAGGATGAGGAGAAGTGGATGAGGAGAAAAGGAAGGAGCAGAGAGAGGCAATCAGCCATAAGGAATGGATTGGAGGACGAGGATGAGGAGAAGAGGATGGGGAGAAAGAAGAGGGGGAAAGTGGAGGGAGCTACCATGGACAAAGAAAAATGGGTGAGGAAGAAGGAGAGAAGGAGAAAGAGGAGGAGGGAGAAAAAGGGATGCTGGTGATGGAGAAGGAGACCGATTGGAGAGGAGAGAGGAGATGAAGTTAATGATATTTTCATCATTTTATAAAATTCTGTTAACAAAGATAGATGGCTGGATCACATTGAAATATATCGATAATTAGAAGAGTTAGTTTGATACTTTCTAAAGTATGGGGTGTAATAAAAATTAGACTAAAGTTGAGGGAGTATTTGTATAATTTTTTATTGAATGAATTTGGAAGAATATCAAAATAAATTCAATGATTATATATGCAGCATTACTAGGGATATTTTTATCTAACGTAGATTATCATTACTCGAAGATTTATCAAATAGCAATCCCTCATGGTATTTATTTTACTTTCTCTCTCCAAAAAATAAACATGGGGCCCATCAATTTTTACCATCTCTCTCTTTTATTTTTCATACCAAACATAATAATCTAACATGTGATTCATTTTTTCATGTCAGATTACCCCCAACCAAATGGATCCTCAAGATAATCTTGAAAGTGATCTATGAATAAATAATCTTAATATAGAATACAAATTAGATTTTGAGGTTTAAGATCACTTAGATGGAGAGCTTCTTGTGCACCAAAGTTCCAGATGTGTCCTAAAGGTCTGTGATGGTGAGGTGTACCAACCAAAGGCTTAATAAGCATGCTGAAAACTAATTGTACCAATCCGTTGCATTTAATACTTGACTATTGGAAACGAAAAAAAAAAAAAAAATCCAAAACTTGGATTCTACTTGGATGGTCATGGTCATGGTTTTATTCTAGGTCTTGTACTTGTCCTCTTTTTGGGGCTAGGGAATCAGTTCTACCACCGGAATTTAATATATCAAGCGATTTGAAAGATTCTATCAGTATGCGATGATAGGTTGTGTCAAATGAATTCAAGGATTTGACATCAACATTGGGAATAGTTGTAGTTATAAATTGATTTATGCTCAAATGGGGTCTACTAATAATTAGCATATGCATAGGAAGGAGATGACTTATGATAGCATATTTCCTGGTAGGTAGGAGATGAACTTTTAAATTAAGTAGGTTGCATTTGATTTAGTTGACAGCATATGGGTGAGAATTCATAAATAGAAGGTCTATATTCCCTTTTGTCAAGTCAATAGATTTAACTTTATTAGATTCTTTCTTCCATTACTATTTAGCCCTGATGTCTATTTGCATACAGGTGCTACTAGTCTGCTAATCCCTTTTCATATGGTTCAAACAATCATGCCGAACATAAAATGATTTTAAATAGCTGAAATGAGTTGACATGATCTTTCCAGGTTCCTTTTTTCCAAGAAAAAGAGTTACACATGGCAAATGTGTGAGAAGATTTGTAAAAAAAAAAAATTATGGAAACAAAGTTTCAACCTAGACTTCAAATGAATCATTAATTATATTAACAATATATATCTAAGTACATTTTAAAAGTAATATATAAATCACACAAAATTCATGTAAATGAAAACAAATTAACAATTAGTACTGAGCAAAAGCTTTTAGTGGCAAAGAAACATTAAAGAATAACTAGGAAATATATGGAAATGGTTATCTTAGAGTATTTCACCTACTTGTACAAAGCATTCAGTGAAATACTTTCAACAAGTTCTTCTCTAACATAATCCAAACCAACTTAAATATCCAATTTAGATTCAAAAAAAAAAAAAAAGATAGCACGGAAAATAAGTTCTGTTGCTACGAGGCTCAAAATCTGGAACAGAAGAGGATCAAATGAGGCCGGGCTAGAGTGGCTGTAGTGATCTGATTCGAATCTTCTCCCAAAAATCTGTAAAATAAGTCAAGAAATCAGATGGAGATCCTCCGGTTCTTGATCCTTCGATGCTTAAGTCAACTTTGAGCCTCAGAACAAAGGTGGAAAAGAGTAGTAGAGCAAGAGAGTTTGAGTGAAACTAGAGATTTTGGACAAGGTGAGAGTTAGAGCTCTCATTTGAGAACTGACAAAGCTCTCTACCAACAGAGTCTCCCCTAGTTTCAGATATGTGAACTTACCGATGGAGGATCCCTAGCTCTCTATTTATAGAGGGACTGATGAGGCTGTTACAGAGTTTGTTAGGCCGTTAGAAAAATTTGTTAGACGGTTAGAGCCACCTGTAAGCGAGCTGAAAGATAACCGTAAGTATTAGTTAGGAATGAGGTCATAGCTGACTGTATTTGCGAACTATATATGAGATCATGGACAACTTTGGTCTAGTTGTGGAGAATGTAGCGGGCTCTCGTAGGATGGCCGCCGCCGCTGCTAATATAGTAATTCACCTCAGTAAATGATCAGGATGAAATAGAGACGTTATTATCAATTGAAATCTGTCGTCTCGAACATAAGAGGCACCATGATTCAGGTTGGTAAATACCCGACCTCGATATTCACTTATCAGCAAATTAATACATCACAATTTGATGCTTTGAGATTGATGATTTTTTGATCTCATATGATGATGCCACATGGCTTAAGGTTAGTTTATTGCACCAACACTTTACCCCCCACTTTGTATGTTTGAGGTGATAATTTTTCAGATCGGATTAGAAAGTAGAAGTATCTGTAGATTTACCTTTGCCTTTCGAACCTTGGCTTCATTTTGAGGTCAGAATCTGGAAATTACATTTTTACTAAGCGGGAGATCTTATCTCCATTCTGTATCTCTTGATCTGATTTTTATCAGTCAGAAGATCTTATCTTCGTACTTGATCTTTTGTTCTGATTTTTATCGGTCAGAAGATCTTATTTCTATATTTTATTTTTTGATCTAATTTTTATCAGTCAGAAGATCTTATCTCTATATTTTACTTTTTGATCCAATTTTTATCGATCAGAAGATTTTATCTTCATACTTTATTTTTTGATCCGATTTTTATCGGTCAGAAGATCTTATCTTCATATTTTACTTTTTGGCCCAGAGATCTTATCTCCATACTTTATTTTTTGGTCTGATTTTTACCGATAAGGAGATCTTATCTCCATATCTTATTTTTCGATCCAATTTTTATCGATCAAAAAATCTTATCTCCATACTTGCCCTTATGGAGCTTTCCAAACTGATGTTATCATCGTCTGGAATAAATATATCATGTTTTGGTAATATCAAAATTTATTGCTCGATGGATCGCGAAGAGACCTGACCTTTTTAGAAAATGATTTTCCATATCCTTCCGCTATTATTTCTAGAGTAGGCAGTTTGACAATATCAAATAAGAGAGTGCCATTTGTCGACACCTGATTGATTGATCAGTTGACTCATGGATCGGTCAGAAGTGGCTAAATCTGCGATGGGATGCACCAAATTATCATCTGACAGATTCAAATATCATAAATCAACTATAAGGCCAGTTCATCTGAGCCATCGATTTATCTATAAAAGATTTTTGCCCCCCAGCTACTGTTCATTTCTGCTGTTACCTTACGAAAGTACTGTCGGATTGTCTCCAGAAGCTTTTCTGTGTTGAACGATCGTTGGAATAGTGAGAAACTTGCCAAAGAGGGAGAAGAAGAGCTTGTTCTTCATCCTTTAAGAGGATTTCACTCATTTACTTTAGATACCGACCTTTCCTCCATCTGTTTTCTTTCTGCCATAGAGTAGCTTTTCTTCTTTTTCGATTCTTTTCATCTTCCCTCTTTTTATTTTTTCTTTGAGAAACATGTCTAAGAGAGGTAGAAAGGGGAAAAAGACTGGAGGTGACCTGCAGGTTAGGTTGATCCAGTCTTTATTGAATATTAAGATAGAAAATCTACCTCAAAAAGATCATGAGATTGGTCCTATAGATGAGAGGTGTCTGGATCATAGTATAGGATCTCCTGTATGTAGTCTCACGGATTATCTTGGCCCAAAAATAAAGAGATCTATTTTGACCAAGAAAAATTTGATAATCCTTATAGAGAAATATGATATACTCGATGAATATGAGATGTTAGGGTCGGATTTGGAAGGTCGGATTTCTAAATCCTCTGAGGGTTGTATAGCCTTCAACGATAAAGCCCTTCGATCTGGACTACGATTTTCATTACATCCCTTTTTCTGCAATATTTTTGATTTCTATAGAATTCATCCTACTCAGATAACCTCAAATGTAATTAGAATGATCATAGTGTTCATAATAATGTGCAGTTTCTAAGGTATAGAACTTAGAATCTCTCTATTTAGGTATTTAGTTCTTCTAAAAAGACATCGGAATGAGAAAGATTGATGGTACTTCTCATCTAGAAAAAAATATAAATTTGGACGTATCCTCCCTTCCTCCATCCATAGCTGGAAAAATCGTTTCTTCTTCATTCAAGCTCCTATTCTATAGGGTTTTAGGACTTCTTGGGGACGTCCAGACATGAGGTATAATTCTAATGATGAAATTCTCTTCAGAGATGAGGTGGCTCATTCAGTCTTGATTACCATCAAAGTGTCCAAGTTATCCTTGCTGGTTGATGATCAGATATTGTATGATGCTGGCATCAGCTTGTACTCTTCTTGAAATAAGATCGATGTATTTTCTTTTGCCTTTCTTTTCTTCTTCTCGCATCATCATATATTTTTTTTCTAAATATATAACTTTTGTTATGCAAAAATGAGGTTCAATTCGAATAGATTAGAGGAGAGGAAAAGAAAGATCAACCAAAGCAACCTGCCGCCGCCCTAGCACCAAAAAGGGTCAAAGGAGCAACAGAACCTCCTATTCGAGCACCACCCCGGTCCACCTCTGCCACTCCCTCTCCAGCCAATTCGAAAAGAAGTGATGCTTCTCAAGGTCTACAAAATTCTCTCCGGACCTTATCAATTGAGCCCCCACCTCGTCAACCAACGAGGTGAGGAGAAAGAATGATTCCCGACCTACACCCCCTCCTAAAGAGCCAGGACATAAACCGACCACTACCACTGTAGCCCCATCAATCTCAACTGAGGGAGATTTCATGATGCGAATGTTTCTTTTTGAGCGGCCTCGATTAGGTTGCGATCTTCTTGAATCAGTGGTGCTCACAGTTAACCTGGAGGCACGTCAGAAGAACAAATCGAAGTAGGTCACAAATCACAGATTCGAGCATCTCATGCATGTGAATTCCTCTTTCTCTTTTTTCTTTTCTTTCTCTCTCTCTCTTCTTTTTTTTCATCAGTATATGACTGACCTGAATCTTTGCTTTGCAGGTCGCTATCGATTTTAAGATCATGTATGAGAACATGGCCTACTTGTCGAAAAATAAAGAGGCCATGGATGCCAACCTAATTATTCTTCAAGAGGAGAAGGAGTCCGAACTCATCGCGAAACTCAAAAATCAACTTGAAGAGAAGTTGAAGTTGTTGAAAGAGAAAAATCAAAATCTTCTGGACCTTCAGCAAAAAATAAATGAACAAGAGATGAAGATCTTTGACCTGTACATTCAGGCTGAGAAGAATAAAGAGCTAGAGCTGAGGCTATAGGAGGCAATCAAGACCCATGAGGCTCACGAAAAGGCCATAGAAGCCCTCAAAAGGTGGGTCAAGAAGGAACAAGAGAAAGTAACCAAAGCAGTAGAGTAGTTCAAGGCCTCTAAAGAATTTGAGGAGAAGATATCTGAGAGCTCCAAGGGGGCATATGACTATGCATTCAATCAGTGCAGAAATCTAATCAAAACTTTGTATCTGAAAATTGATATTTCTAGGGTGACTCCAAAGGTTACCATTGATATGGGCATAAAGAGAGATCCCAAACCACCCACTGAAGCGGTAGAGGGACTAGCTAAGGAGGCAGATCAGGAGTCGATCGGGGTGAAAGTCACTGACGCCATTATCGCAGAGCCAATAACTACAGTGCCTCCAATCATAACTGAAGCCTCTAAGGCTACTAAGGAATCAGAGCCCATCACAGTCATAGAGCCCACCGCTATTGAGGTTGCGAAAGAATCATAGCGGGTTAAAGAAAAATCAACCCAAAAGAACGCCAATGCCCAGTAGATATCCTATACAATTTTTTTTCTTTCAAAATGCATTGACTCAATAGGGGTCATTTTGATTTGCAATGACCCAATGTTGGTCTTTCTTTTTTTGAATGTAATAACCTGATATGGGTCTTTTCCTTTGTATTTTCTTTTCTTATCGATGAAATAAATATTTTTCCATGTGTCGTGATCCGATGTGCATATTTCTATTACATAGCAAATTTTATGACTTGCTAAAAATAATTGCATATATCTTATAGTTCGACAGAACTAAAGAATTGATAATTTTAACCTTACCAATCAATAACTGACTTAAGATCAAGGTTTGGATGTACCTTTGTTTGCATGGCCTTGGGTAGATCAGATTCAAGATCTAATTTTGATCCGAAAATCATTATTTGATTCTGACCTTCAAGTATATTCTTCGATTCAGAGATCGATGTGACATCACCTCGCTCCTAGAATCGAAATAAGATCTCCTCGATCCTGAGATCGGTATAAGATTACCTTGGTCCTGAAACCGAAATTAGATAACCTCGATCTAGAGATTGGTATTCCATAGAGATGAAGATAACTTCGATCCAAAGGTCAGTATTTAATTACTTATGAGGAGATTGTGCCCTTCGGGGCTTTACAAGTTCAGAGATTGGATTCAGAAATATATTATCTCTATTTATGTCTCTCGGAGCTTTACCAATTTGGAGATTGAATTTTAAGAGATCTTATCTTTATTTGTGCCTCTTAGAGCTTTACCAATTTAGAGATTAAATTTGGAGAGATCTTATCTCCATTTGTGCCTTCTGGGGCTTTACCAATTCAAAGATTGGATTTGAAAAGATCTTATTTTCATTTGTGCCACTGGAAGTTTACCAATTCGAAGATTAAATTTTCATAGATTAGAAGATAATAGGCAAGAATAAATATATTGGAGTATTTTTATTGATAATATTTTCAAAGATTTTTAAAATTTCAAGTACGAAAAATAACATTCCCATCTAGATTTTCAATTCTATAAGCTCCTGGGTGAAAAACATCAGTGATTTGATAAGGTCCTTCCCAATTCGGAGTAAATTTATCTTATTCAGTAGGCTTTGAAACTTCTGTTTATCTTAGGACGAGATCACCTTTCTAAAATAATTTTGATTTTATTTGAGTATTATAATACATAGCAATTCTTTGCTTATAGGCTGTCATTCTGATATAGGCTTGCTCTCTTATTTTTTCAAGAAGATCCAGATCAATTCTCAATCGATTAGAATTTATTGCTTCATAAAAATTTCTAACTCCATCAGATGATAGGTCAATTTTAACTAGAATCACAGCTTCGGCCCCATAAGTAAGTTTAAAAGAAATTTCTCATGTCGGAATGCGATATGTGGTTTATGTATACCTATAGAACACTATGAAGCTCTTCAGTCCATAAATCTTTTGCTTCAATGAGCCACGTTTTGAGGCCTTGAAGAATAGTTTTGTTAATGACCTCGACCTCACCATTTGACTGTGGGTGCCCAACAGAAGTGAGTCGATGATCAATATGAATGATACGATCATGATGCTGTCGTTAGGACACCATGATTATCAATCAAATTTTAACTTTAATAAAAATTAAAAATACATAAAAAGTAGTGAGTCGGGTCGAATCTACAAAGAAGGCAGAATTTTGATTTGAAATCTTTGATTTTGCAAAAAAAAATAAAATTTTGGAGAAAATAATTTAAGTCAGAAAATAAAAATTAAAAGTATGAAAAATAAATCGGATACTAAGATCTATTATTTAGATCCTAGCATCTACTTGTAATAAAAATAAATAATAAAAATTTAAAAAGAATAAAATAAATCAGATACTAAGATTTACTAACTAGATCCTAGCATCTACTTGTGAAAAATAAAAGACAAAAAATTAAAGTACAAGAAAATAAATTTTACATTAATTAAAATTAAAATTCAAGTATAATGAATTTAAAAAAAATAATAAAATAAAATAAAAATAAAACTATAATAAAGATCTAAAGTTGATCAGTCAAGCCTCATCAAAAAGAAAGTTGATGACCTCTCCATCTTCTGTCGTACTCCGTAAAGCGAACTGGCTTCTCTCCTTCTTTTCCTTGAATCTCTAAATCTATCTAATTTTTTTTTATTTTTTTTATACTTTTTATTCAATTTTTTTGCTCTCAAAGCTTATTTTCGGACCTCCTATTTATAGATAAATTTTTTATAATTTTTTGATAGAAAAAAAAGTCCTAAAACCTTTAGAAATCGTATAAAAATTCTTAAAAACTTTTCTGACCATCAGATGGAGCTTGGACAGCTCAGATCTGATAAAAAATCAATCATTTTAATCCTTATCAAAGTCAGATCGAATGTCAGCTATTGGATCTGGGTTCTGATGAAGTTCTGACCGTCGGATCATGCAATTTAAATTCTTAACATAGTCGGAAGCATCCTCAGCCATCCGATCGCATGATGGATCACTTCTGGGCCGTCGGATCGTGCAAAAACCCCTCTCTCGCTGTGAGTCGTGCTTGTGGACCACGTCAAGTTTCCTGTGGATCGTGCCCTGGCTTTGTGGACCAAGCGACCAGTCCACTGTGCGTCGGAGGTAATATTTTTTATTTTTTAAGATATTTTGGCTCGATTTTTGCTCTAATTTTTGTCTGAAAAATAAAAAAATATGTATTAATTTTTTAAAAATTTTTCATCATTTTGATGCTTAAATTATTCAATTAAATTAACATCTATTTTTCATAAATATACTCTAATTTTATTATTTTTTTAAAATTATTTTTTTATAAAAAAATTTAATTTATTCATAAAATTAAATTTTTAAGAAGATGTTAGCACCATAAATTATCAAAAATATCTTCAATAATTATAAAAATATACAACTTATCTCACTTTCCAACTTGAACTTTGCTCGTTCTCGAGTAAAGAAAAAATTTAGAATCAAGTACTGTTTAACTTAAAATCTCAAATTTTACCAAATAATTTTTCAAAAGGGCCACTGATATTCAGTAGAATATAAATGAGGGATGTCATTGGGGTATTAATAATAGTCAATATGAGAGTTAAACTAAGAACACCAAATCTTTTCAGAACTTTTTTAAATTATTCCTACCTTTATCTCTAAATCATTAACCTTCACATGGACAAATATATTATTACTTCCGTCCTTCATTTATTGATTAATTTTTTTCTTTTTTTTTAACATTGTACTTCTATTAAGTGTCTTAACCCCGTAAACTTTCTGTTTGACCCATGTAGCGAGTTTTCAATCAATGACTCCCAAACCAGATGGCTTTAGGGCACTAGATATAGAATACCCCTCGAATCTACTTGCTCGAATCAAACAGGCTACGAGTTAAAACTAGCTTTACAACAAAGCTTCTTTGCCTTTCATATTTTTTGACGTAAAACTTAATGCTTGCTTAGGCAAAAAGGTCTGATTACTTAGCATGAAGTACTTGAAAACTTTTTTTTAATATATGAAGAAATGTGTAGTTACCCTACACAAGTTCATAAGAAGTAAACTCTTCTTTGATGCTGGTAGAAAAATTTAAAAATACTCAAAAAAAATTATTTAAGTTCTAAACTTAACTCTTTATTTAGTTTTCTTAATACTTGATCCCTCAATATCTCACAAACTCTCTAATCTGTACATCAATTTTTTTTAAAAAATATTTGATTTAACTTAATTCTTAAGTATAAAGAGATGCTTAAATACTAAATACTAACTTGCTTGAAGACTTTAAAAATTTAAAAATTTTTATTATTCTCTCCTCCAACTTAATCGACATTGTCCTCAATGGAGTAGGAAAAATGAAGGGTGCATGCAAAGAGAAAGAAAAGGAGAGATGTCACCTGATGCAGAAATCTTTTCAAAATTGGTTCTCCCCCCAACTTAGCCAAAATTATCTTCAGATCTCTACAAAATACACTAAGTAAGACTCGATTGACCTAAACAAAATATAAAAGATAGCAAAAAGCATAAAATTAAAAATTAAAAACTGGGTTGCCTCCCAGGAAGCGCTAAATTTACTGTCTTCAGTCAGACCATGCTGATTCTCTCACCTATCCCGTATCAAATATTAGATTGATAAATTCTAATGGTTTTAGATTGCCAATCTCAAGAAAATGGTCTATAATAAATTTTAATATTTTATTATCAATCTTTAGAAAGTAGTTCACATCTCCATTCTTAATTTTAGAAAGATAGTTCACAAACCCATTTACAGATCCTTGTTTATTGAGAATTTCTCCTATTTATTTTTTTAAAATGCTCATGAATTGAGTTTTTAGGTTAGGAGTTAAGTTCGATGTAATGGATACTGAAAAGATGTCATTTGATTCTAAACATGTATTCTCAAGTGTGACTGAGGGCGATTTCAATTCTGGAGAGGATGGTGATTCTAAAGAAGAAGAACCGACTTCTAGGGCTGAAGAAAATAAAACTTTTGGTGGATATATCTCGGGTAGCTCATCCGCTCTCTTCTCAGTATCAGTTTTGGACTCAAATTTTTTTATTGGGTTAGCCTCAGTACTAACCTCTTTTTCTAAATTTTTATTTTGACTAGCATCAGTACTAGCCTCACTTACCTGATCTTGGTATGGGTCCTTAAGAATCCTATCACTTTTAAGCTCAGAAATTACATTGTCACTTTCAAATTGGAGATTCTTAGGTGGGATATTGGATTGTTGACTAGGTCCAGGTGGTTGGTGGATGGTTAGGTTATTTTTAAAATTCGATATTGATTCATTTGGCAATTGACCTAGTTCTCCTCTCATGGTAGATTCAGTTAATTGATCTATTTGTGCTTCTAGCCTGACGAGAGATTGCTGTTGAGTCATGATCATTTATTGGAGTTGGCTAAATCTATCGTCGGCTAGATTGATCTATTGAAGAGGTAGATATGACGGCTGATTGTAATAGGATGGTTGAGTAGGCTGACTAGGCTAACCACTATTATAGGCATAATTTTGATATTGGGGCCTATTCTGAAAGTTCTGCATAGAAAAAATTTGATCTTAGCCTGAGTCTGTTGGGGTCTCTAAGAAAAATTAGGATGGTTCTTCCAATCTTGGTTATATGTGTTTAAGAATAAATCATTAATAGGACTAGAGTAATCTTGAGTAGTTTGAACTTGTTCTTGAATGAAAGATGAAAATTATGCGATCGTGGGATATTCACTCACATGATGGGCTGGGCTAGCACTGATAGAACAAATCTTCTGATCATTAGAAGGTTGTATGTATTGCACAGGAGATTGTAGATCTAAGGCTAGGCATTTATCTATAAGAAGGTCGACTTTATCTAATTTTTGGGCTAGCAGGTTCAAATCGACCTCAGGACTAGAGTCAGAATATTTGATTCCATAGAATGATGGGAATATTGATGGATTATAGGTGGAAAGAATAAAATATTCTTTCACTGCCTAGGTGGTTCTTAAAATTTCTAGCCATTTGATTATCATGTTTAGCATGGATCAGTCGTTCAATTTCAGGATTAGATTCAAGTAGGTCAGAAAAAATTATACTGTGCATGTATTAGTGCAAACCCTAATATGTGTGTCGTTAAGATTTTTTTTTTTTTAAGAAGGAGGAGGAGAAAAAGAAGAGAAAAGAAAGAAAGAGAAAAGTTTTAAAGGTGAGACCCTTAAGAAAAGTCTTAGACCTAAAGACGTAAGATGAGAAGAATTAGTTATGATTAAGTGTTAATTGCAATCAAGTTAGCAAACAATTAAACCTAGACACCTATGGATTTCTTAGACCTAATAGTTTGATATAGAGTGGCTTAGCCTAAATATAAATTGGGTTTGTTCTCACTTCCTTTAACTAGCCAGGTAAGAGATGAGGTCATGGGGGTCCCCCGTTGCTTGCCTTAGACACCAATTGAATTGACCAGGTAAGTTAACAGAACCAATTAAATAACCACGAGTCCACTTAGGCAGAGCCTTTGTAACCTCTAGCCTTGACACTAGTTTCAAGGGTTAGTCCAAACTTACTTTATACTTGACTTGACCGTAATACTTAAACTGAACTCAATTGATTCTAGGAGTCAACGTCTACTAGATTTTAGTTAGATTTGGGTGAATGCGGGATGCTGGTTGGTTATTTTTGGGCTTAGAAAGGGTGATAAAATTTTCACCTTATCTTGTTATGGGTGTTGTCCTTAAATTGATTTGAGATGAATATGCACAATCAATTTCAAACAAGGGATTCTATGCAACTAAATTAGATGCATGAAACTAATAAAACTTGAAAGCTTACCTTGTCTCCAACGATCACCAAAAAAAATCTAAGATGATGAATACTTCTAACAATTAAGTTTCTACTCTTGTCATATAATTTTTATTAGATTTATGTGGATGAATTTTAGGTTAATTTAAAAAAAAATAGTAATTAATACTAAAAAAATAGTTAGGGTTAGGGTTAGGATTGATCTCACCAAGCAAAATTGGAAGCTTTCTATCTCCTTTTTTGAATTTTTTATTTTTTCTCCTACACAAAGATAAAAAATAAAAAAGTTAGTAAGTTAAATTTATAAAAAAATCAAAGAAATCAAACATTAAAATTGATGCCTTCTCCGGCAACAACGTCAAAAATTGATACGACCGCGATGCTGTCGTTAGGATACCGTGATTATCAATCAAATTTTGACTTCAATAAAAATTAAAAATACATAGAAAGTAGTGAGTCAGATCGAATCCACAGAGAAGGTAGGATTTTGATTTGAAATATTTGATTTTGTAAAAAAAAATAAAATTTTGGAGAAAGTAATTTAAGTCAGAAAATAAAAATTAAAAGTACAAAAAATAAATCGAGTACTAAGATCTATTATTTAGATCCTAGCATCTATTTATAATAAAAATAAATAATAAAAATTTAAAAAGTATAAAATAAATCAGATACTAAGATCTACTAACTAGATCCTAACATCTACTTACAAAAATAAAAGATAAAAATTTAAAGTGCAAAAAATAAATTTTACATTAATTAAAATTAAAAATTCAAGTACAATGAATTTAAAAAAAATAATAAAATAAAATAAAAATAAAACTGTAATAAGGATTTAAAGTTGATCAGTCAAACCTCGTCGGAAAGATGGTTGATAACCTCTCCGTCTTCCATCATACTCTGTAGAACAAATTGGCTTCTCTCCTTCTTTTCCGTGGATCCCTAAATCTATCTATTTTTTTTTTATTTTTTTCTATACTTTCTACTTATTTTTTCTACTCTCAAAACTTATTCTCGGACCTTCTATTTATAGATAAATTTTTCATAATTTTTTAGTAGGAAAAGGAGTCCTAAAACCCTTAGAAATCATATAAAAACCCTTAAAAATTTTTCTAGCCATCGGATGGAGCTTGGACAGCTCAGATCTGATAAAAAAATTAACCATTTTAATCCTTATCAAAGTCGGATCGAATGTCAGCCATTGGATCTGGGTTCTAATGAAGTTCTGGCCATCAGATCATGCAATTTAAATCTTTAACACAGTCAGGAGCATCCTCAACCATCCGATCGCATGATGGATCACTTCTGGGCCGTCGGATCATGCAAAAATCCCTCTCTCACTGTGAGCCGCACCTGTGGACCGCATCCTGGCTCTGTGGACCGAGCGACCAGTCCACCGTGCACCAAAGATAATATTTTTTATTTTTTAGAGTATTTTGGCTCGATTTTACTCTGATTTTTGCCTGAAAAATAAGAAAAATATGTATTAAATTTTTCAAAAAATTTTCATTATTTTGATGCTTAAATTACTCAATTAAATTAATATCTATTTTTTATAAATATGTTCTAATTTTATTATTTTTTTAAAATTATTTATTTTTATAAAAAAATTTAATTTATTCATAAAATTATATTTTTAAGAAGATGTTAGCATCATAAATTATCAAAAATATCTTCGATAAATGTAAAAATATACCACTTATCAATGAAGCTTAGAACAAAATTTTTTAAACTTGAGATTGTCAAATTATCGATCATTATCAGTGATGATTATCCGAAGTAAACCGAATCGACATATTGTAGATTTTCAAACAAAATTCTGCATCTTTTTCTCAGTTATTTGGGTTGAAAGTTTGCCTCCATCCACTTTGTGAAATAGTCAATAGCTATGATCAAAAATTTTTTTGACCTGCCGCCCTTGAAAAAGGTCACAGTATATCCATTCTCCAAATTGCAAAAGATCAAGGAACAGTAATAGAAATAAGCTCAGCAGCAGGTTGATGTTGAACATTAGCATACCTTTGGCATCGGTCACATTTATTGACCAGATCGACTGCATCTTTTTGAATAGTTAGCCAATAATAGCTTTACTGAATTACTTTATAAGCAAGTGATCTGCCCCTTAGATGATTTTCACATATTCTTTCATGCACCTCTCAAAGCGTATAATCAGCTTCAGATGGCGTCAAGCACTGAAGTAGAGGAAGTGAATAGAATTTTTTGTATAATTGGTCTCCTTAGAGAATATACCATGAAGCTTATTTTTTTGATGCTTCTGGCTTTAGTTGGATCGTTAGGCAAGATTTTCTTAGATATGTAATCCACGAAAGGATCTGTTGCTCCTAGATTGATTTTGATGATTACAAAGCAGATTGAAGGGATACAAATATTTTTATTTGAAAAAGTCTTTATGCTCTTCAGGGGCAAAATCGTAATTTTACTAAAATCCTGATTTGATAGTATCATTTGGTAGAACAAATGATTTGTAATCTATTGGTGAAAATTTTATTATTTTTGGACTTATATTTTTGAAGTTATGAATGTTTGAAGTGCATGAGTCGACTCATGAGTCAACTCATGGCACAATGAGCTGCTTGGCACGCTAAAATTTTCCTTGGCACGCTATTTTTTTTTGACTTGGCACGACCTGTGAGTCGACTCATGAGTCGACCCACAAGGCATGAGTCGACTTCTGCTGTTTTGGGCCAAAATATCCAGAAACCCAAATCTCTGGTCTTTGCAACAGTGGTCGACTCATGAGTCGACCCTGAAGCATGAGTCGACTCATGAGTCGACCCCTGCGATGGAAATTATCCGCAACGACTAGTTTTTTGCCCGTTTTAGTTGCCTTTAATGCTCACTTTAAATGCTCTAACGGCTCTTTTTCTGCCTAAAATATTTTTCCTTGTTTCTTAAAGCTATAAAAGGTTTCAAAAGGTGAAAAACAAAAAGGAGATCCACAATATACACGAGAGATACAAGAGATCTACAATATACACAAGAGACATACGAGAGGTTTTGAAAGAGAAAAGCAAGAGCATTCAAAAGGGCATTCAAGAGCATTCAAAGAGAAGGTTTTTCAAGCCAACTTTTCAACCTTGATCACGAGCTCTTTCAAAGCCTTCAAGAAGCCTTCAATCAAAGCTCACCTATTCCTCAAGCATTCATTCAACTCTTCATCCACCTTGAGGAAATCCAAAAGGGGATTCTTCATTTGAGTAAAGTGTATTTAATATTATATTCGCTCATTTAAGGAGCTATTCTTGTACTTATTTATGCTCTAAACTGTCTTACTCTTTGTGAGTAATTGTTCTTATTTTTGGAGGGTTTCCAAAACAAGGAAAGGTTGATCAGAACCTGAAATCGGAGTGTATTGGATTGGCTTGTATCCGGGAAACAAGTGGACTAGCTTGGAATAGCTAGTGTCGGAGGTTCCGACGTTTGTATTCGGGTTGAATACAAGTATAGTGGATTGAAATTCCCAAGTAGGAGCTTGGAGAGTGGATGTAGGTGCAAGGTTGGCACCGAACCACTATAAATCCTTGTGTTTGTGGTGTGCTTTATTGTTTCTCTTTATTTCTTTATTATATCCTTGCATTCTTGCTTTAGGTAATTAATCTTGAACTAAAGTCTTTCTCCTCATTCATCAAGCTTTTAACAAATACTTTTCATAAGTAATTAGTTAAGCTTAAATTTTTTAAAACCCAATTCACCCCCCCTCTTGGGTTGCATAGTTGGACAACAAGTGGTATCAGAGCCCGGTGCTCTAGCCCTTCTTTGATCTAACAATCAAAGAGCCAAAGATCTATGGCAACCCATGTCGGTACTTCTCTAGCCGAGGGCAATCTACCAACCGACCTCCACTTTTTAATGGGTCTAATTACACCTATTGGAAAGCTCGGATGAAGATATTCATACAAGCACTCGACTATGATATGTGGAGTATCATAGTGAACGGTCCTCACACACTCATCAAGATTATAGATGGTGAGGAGTCAACCAAACCCGAGAAAGAATGGGATGAGGTTGATAAGAAATTGGCACAATTAAATACTAAAGCTATGAATGTTCTTTATTGTGCACTTGATGCAAATGAATTTAATCGTATTTCTACTTGTGCATCTGCTAAAGAAATATGGGATAGGTTAGAAGTAACCCATGAGGGAACAAATCAAGTAAAAGAGTCTAAAATAAACATGCTTGTGCATAAATATGAATTGTTTAAAATGGAGCATGATGAGTCCATAACTGCTATGTTTACTCATTTTACTGATATAATTAATGGTTTGAAGAGTCTTGGCAAATCTTATACTAACAGTGAGCTTGTAAGGAAGATTCTCAGGTCATTGCCAAGAACTTGGGAAGCCAAGGTGACTGCCATCCAAGAAGCAAAGGACTTGAACACTCTACCTCTAGAAGAGCTTCTTGGATCCTTGATGACTCATGAACTTAGCATGAAGCAACATCAAGAGGATGAAGTCAAAAAGAAAAGAACCATTGCCCTCAAATCCACAGCTTCGCCTGATGATGAAATGGATGACACTGAAGATGAAGAACAGGATGAAGAGATGGCACTCATCACCCGGAGATTTAAGAAGTTTCTAAGAAAAAGGAAACAGGGGATGAGAAAGAAGTCATTCACAAAAGGGGAACAAAGCAAAGAGAAAGAGAAAGATCAACCCCTTATATGCTACGAGTGCAAAAAGCTGGGACATTTCAAATCCGAATGTCCACAACTGAAGAAAGGTCCCAAAAAGTTCAAAAAGAAAGCAATGATGGCGACTTGGAGTGCGAGTGATGACTCAAACTCCGATGAGAAAATCTCAACAGAACAAGTCAACCTGTGCCTTATGGCACACGAAAATGAGGTAACTTCTGAATCTCCTAGTGAATTTACTTTTGAAGAATTGCATGAAGCATTCTATGATTTAATTGATGAATTAAAGAAACTAGGGATGAAAAACAAAGAACTGAAATTGAAAAATCAGTCCTTAGTGAAACAAGCTGAAAACCTTTCAATTGAAAAATCCACCTTGATTCAAGAAAATCAAAGCTTAAAGAATGAAATTAACAAGCTGAAACCTATAGTAGATAAGTTCACCTTAAGTTCAAACAAACTAAATATGATTCTTGATAATCAAAAAGCTGTATATGATAAGGCTGGACTTGGCTATAACCCCTTGAAGAAACAAAAATTTCTGAAGAATATTTATGTAAATTATTCAAGTAACAAGTCTACAAATATTACTTGTTTCAAATATGGTAGAATAGGACATAAATCATACACATGCCTTATTAACAAATCTGCAAACACAACTATAAAGAAAATATGGATTCCAAAAGGAACCATTTTGACTAACCTAAAAGGACCCAAGAAAGCTTGGGTACCTAAGACAGAAACTTGACTTTTGCTTGCAGGTGTTCTAGCATCCCAAGGAGGAAACATGAAATGGTATCTTGACAGTGGATGCTCGAGATACATGACTGGTGATGAATCATAATTCATCACGCTTGATGCTAAGGATGGAGGGATGGTCACCTTTGGAGATAATGGCAAAGGAAAGATCATCGGGATAGGTAACATTGGTATCACTCCCTCTAAATACATTAAAAATTTTTGTTAGTTAAAGGTTTAAAGCATAACTTACTTAGCATTAGTCAATTTTGTGATAAAGGGTATAAAGTTATTTTTGAATCATCTGTTTGCATTGTGACTAGTCCTATTAACGATGGCATTAAATTATAGGACATAGGCATGGCAATGTTTATATGGTAGATTTGAATGATTTAGCCAAATTAGACATGCAATGCCTAGTATCCTTGAATGCTAAAGTTAATGAGACTAGTTGGCTGTGGCATCGTAGACTTGCACATATTAGCATGCATTCTCTTTCAAAATTAATTAAGAAAGAATTAGTTCTTGGTTTGCCAAAACTGAATTTGAAAAGGATAGAATTTGTGATGCATGCCAATTAGGTAAACAAACTAGAGTTCTATTTAAATCCAAAAATATTGTTTCAACTTCTAGACCTTTAGAGCTCTTGCATATGGACTTATTTGGACCAACTAGAACCACTAGTCTAGGAGGAAAACGATATGGTTTTGTAATTATAGATGATTACTCTCGTTTTACTTGGGTTTTCTTTTTGGCACACAAAGATGAAACTTTTCATATTTTCACTAAATTTCACCAAAAAGTCACTAATGAAAAAGGATTTTCAATTCAAAATATTAGAAGTGATCATGGAACTGAATTTGAAAATCAAGACTTTGAAAATTTTTGTGATGAAAATGGAATTGGCCATAACTTCTCTGCTCCTAGGACACCCCAACAGAATGGGGTAGTTGAAAGGAAAAACAGAACCTTAGAAGAAATGGCCCGTACCATGCTTTGTGAAAGCAACCTTCCAAGATATTTTTGGGCGGAAGCAATTAACACAGCATGTTACATTTTAAATCGTGCTTTGATTAGACAATTTTTAAAGAAAACCCCCTATGAACTTTGGAAAGGAAGAAAACCAAATATTGCATATTTTCATATTTTTGGTTGCCGATGTTTTGTATTAAATAATGGCAAAGAAAGACTTGTAAATTTGATGCAAAATCAGATGAAGCAATCTTTCTAGGTTACTCCTCCACTAGTAAAGCATTTAGAGTTTTCAACAAAAGAACTTTAGTAGTTGAGGAGTCATACATGTTGTTTTTGATGAATCTAACGATCTTCCTTCAAGGAAGAATGAGGGTGTTGATGATGCAGATCCACTAATAGAAGGTATGAAGGAGATCTCTCTGAAAGATTCAGCAACTCCAGAAAACAAGGATCAAGAAGACAAACAAGATGAGAGAGGTGAAGAAATTCAAGAACAACCTCAAGGTACAAATGACCTACCCAAGAATGGAGGTATGTTCACAACCACCCTAAGGAGTTAATTATTGATGATCCTATGCATGGGGTAAAAACCCGTTCTTCACTTAGAGATGTAGTTAATCATTGTGCTTTTGTATCTCATCTTGAACCTAAAACTTTTGAAGAAGCTGAAAATGATCATAATTGGATTAATGCAATGCAAAAGGAACTTAATCAATTTGAAAGAAATAATGTTTGGACCTTAGTATCAAGACCTAAAAATTATTCAATAATTGGCACAAAATGGGTCTTTAGAAACAAATTAGATGAGCATAAATGTAATTAGAAATAAAGCAAGACTGGTTGCTAAGGGATATAATCAAGAAGAAGGAATTGATTTTGATGAAACCTTTGCACCTGTTGCTAGATTAGAAGCTATTAGACTTCTACTTGCATATGCTTGCTTTATGAAATTCAAATTATTTCAAATGGATGTTAAAAGTGCATTTTTAAATGGATATATTGCTGAAGAAGTATATGTAGAACAACCCCTGGATTTAAAATCATGCTTTTCCTAATCATGTCTTTAGATTAAATAAAGCTTTATATGGATTAAAACAAGCACCTAGAGCATGGTATGATAGGCTAAACAAATTTCTACTAAATAATGTTTTTCAAGAGGTAATGTAGATACAACCCTCTTTATTAAAAGAAATCAAAATGATATGCTAGTTATACAAATTTATGTTGATGACATAATTTTTGGGTCTACTATGAATCCCTTTGTCAAGACTTTGCTAAGCTTATGCAGGGGGAGTTCGAGATGAGCATGATGGGAGAACTCACCTTCTTCCTCGGACTCCAAATCAAACAATCAAAAGAGAAATCTCCATCACCCAAAGCAAGTACACCAAGGAACTACTCAAAAGATTTGGAATGGAGAACTGCAAACCAATTGGCACACCAATGAGTCCCTCATGTAACTTGACAAGGATGATGAAGGTAAATATGTAGACTTAAAATACTATAGAGGTATGATTGGCTCATTATTATATTTAACTGCAAGTAGGCCTGATATCATGTTTAGTGTTTGTTTATGTGCTAGATATCAATCTAATCCTAAAGAATCTCATTTGAATGCTGTTAAAAGAATCCTTAGATACTTAAATGGTACTCAAACTCTAGGGTTATGGTACTTAAGGACTCACAAATTGATTTATTAGGATATTCAGATGCTGATTTTGCTGGATGTAAATTAGATAGAAAAAGCACAAGTGGAACTTGCCAATTTCTTGGAGTTAACCTAATCTCATGGTTTAGCAAGAAACAAAATTCGATGGCACTGTCTATGGCTGAGGCCGAATACATTGCAGCCGGAAGTTGTTGTGCTCAAATCTTGTGGATTAAGCAACAACTCGAAGACTTTGGAATCAAACTTAATGAAACACCAATAAGATGTGACAACACAAGTGCCATAAATCTATCTAAAAATCTAATTCAACACTCAAGATCCAAACATATTGAAATAAGACATCATTTTATAAGAGAACATGTTCAAAAAAAAATATAATTCTTGAATATGTTTGCACTGAAAATCAATTAGCTGATATCTTTACAAAGGCCCTTAGTGAGGATAGATTCTGTGAAATTAGGAGAAATCTAGGAATTCTAGATCCATATGCCTAAATTTTTCTCAATTTCCAAGAATTGATGTCAAAAATTCTTAGAGCTCAATTTCCAACATCTATCCTGGTCCCAAAAGCTCAAGTTTATCATTCTAAAAACTTATCTTTGAGTAAAACTCCTTCTCCCAAAATTTCAAATTTTTTGGAATTTATTCATATTTTTTTCTGAATTTCTGAACTTCATGAGTCGACCCCCATGAGTCAACTCAATGGCAAACTTGTTATTTCCTCGAACTTCCCACGGGCTCATTGTTTTTATATGGGATCCTGTTCGTGAGCCGACTCATCCTTTCATCTTCCTCCTTCCAAAAGCCGACTTCCCCATTTCCTTTTGCTCCAAATCCAAGGATCTAGCTCGAGGCACTTCTCCCTCCTCCTCTCCACCAAAAATTGCCACCTTGAAAAGGGATTTTTGTGCTTTCTCCCATTGTTTGGCACGGTTGGAGCGTGCCCTAGCACTCCACCGTTCTTCCCAAATCCACCTCTTTTCTCCACCAAAATCTCTCTTCACTCTCTTGTGATCCTCCTCCACTCATTCACTTGTTCCTCCAAGTCTCCTTGCCTGCTACTGTAGTGAATATGGCTCAGAAGATGAAGCTTCCCCAAAGAAGAAAGTCAGTCCATGAGCTTGAAGAAAATGTCCAAAAGAAAAGGCAAGCTGCTCAGTCTTCCACTGCTCCCACTCCAGCTTCAGTATCTGCTCAAGGTCCCCCTCAATCCTCCCTAAGCCCTAGTAAGAATCCTCTTTCTGATAGAAAAGTTGAAACCGGGAAGAATATAGATTTTCGGTTCTTTGAAAAAGAGGGTTTTACATTTGCAACTAAGATTAAAAACCAAGGATGGGGTTTCTACTACTCCCTTAAGGAAGTCACCTATGTTGACCTAGTTAGAGAATTCTACCAGAATCTACATTATGGAAATGGGTCAGTGACTTCAACAGTCAAGGGTATTGATATTTGCTTGGATTCTAGTATATTGGGAGAAATACTTCATTTGCCTAGTGAGGGTTACTCTTATATAGAACTCCCAGTAAAAGAAGAGGGGATCAGTGTTATACTAGGGGGAACTTACTCAGGAAGTTTAAATAAATTGGAAGCAAAGATTTTATCTATTGAGATGAGGATCCTATATCAGATGGTAACGAAGCTCTTCTTTCCTAGGAGTGGTAGGCATGATTTACTTTCCAGCAGAGATGTTTGTATCATGTTTCATGTCATCACTCAGACCCCCCTGAACCTCCCTGCACTTATGATAGAGGCCATGAGAGAGACTTTGAACAGATCCAAGGCACACTTGCCTTTTGGTATGGCCCTTACTCAAGTATTTAGGAGGTTTGGAGTTAGCTGTGAGGGGGAGGCTTCTACTAAGCTCTCTCATGTAGATACCTTCAACCAACACACCCTGCACCGAATGGGATTTACAAAGACTGATGGTGGTTGGATCAAGGGATCTGAGGAGAGAGCTGAGGAGAGAGCTGGGGAGAGAACTGAAGATAGAGCTGAAGACAGAGTTGAAGACAGAGTAGAAGAAGAAGGTCCATCATCTCCTATTCATAACTTCAGGGCAGCATCACCAGATATCCAGTTCATTCTTGATACAGAGGCTGGCCCTTCAGAGTTTACTAGGATGCCCACACCAGTGTATCAGCCAGAGAACAGAGCACCTCAATCAGAGTTCAGACTGGCTGACGATCAGATCGAGCAGATATCACAGCGTGTGGCCTCTTTGCTATCTAGTCAGTGGAGCAGTACTACTTTTGCACCAGGAGCCACTTCTTCTGATCAGACCATGACTCCCCACATATCCACTGTGTTTAAGATGATATCAGATCAGTCCATTCGGATTCAGCAGCTTGAGGACACCGTCTGGAGACTGACTGGTAGAGTTCTTGACTTGCAGGGGCAAGTCCTTGCTTTGGCCCATCCTCAGCCACAGGAGTCCACTATTGAGGTCACAGACCTCACTGCAGAGGCTGGCAGGCTCAGAGGAGCACTGGAGGGTGGATATGAGTTACTGAGGAGAGAGATCCGAGGATCGAGTGAGCATGCATCCACTCAGTTCACTGCTCTACTTCAGTCTGTTTCCAGAGCACTGAACGTACTTGATTCCATCAGACTCACCCTTTCTGTTCAATCCTTAGCCTCTCTGCATTCTCAGCCACCCAGTTCATCTCGCTCTCCTGCTCGTGCCAGAGGCAGATGGGGTAGAGGACGCACTTCTGATAGAGATCCATCAGCTTCTCATCCCATATCTGATGACTCCGATCCATGACTTGTCATGATCATTACTAGATCCTAGGTGTTAGTGTCTTGTTCTAGGATCTGTATTTTGGGGCCATGTATTGACAATTAGCTGGTTGACTTTTATATTATGAACTATGTATTGAAACAATTATGGTTTTATGGTATCATCTTTTACTTATATTTCTACCTTTTGTAATGATGTCGATCATATTTTGGTTATATATATTCTCCTTGTTGAAATATTGTCTTCTCTTTGTTGTTGTTTGCTGTTAATAATTGCTGTATTAAGGGGGAGCAAACATCTGTGATAAACTCTAAAGGGGGAGAAATTAAAGAATGTTTCAGAAAAAGGAGGAGTTAACCATGTTTGATGATGTCAAAAAGGGGGAGAAATTAAACAAAAAAAAAAAAATCCATCAAAAGCAAAACCATAAATTATGAGCAATTAAAGAAAATGCAATCCATCAAAAGCAAAACCATAAATTATGAGCAATTAAAGAAAAAGCAACCCATCAAAAGCAAAACTACAAATTATGAGAAATTAATGAATAAATTGGAGAATTTAAAGAACAATATCAAAAGTACAATGCTAAGTACAATGCAAATAAGTAACTTTTAAATTACTTCTTTACATATGCTCTGATTTGCTTTAAAAATTTAAATATGCTTTGATATACTTCAAAATTCTAACTTGCTCTGATACATCTTTTAAAATTTTATTTACCTTGATACATCTTAAGAAATTTAACTTACTCTGATACATCTTAAAATTTTTAACTTGCTCTGATACATTGTAAAATTTTTTTCTGATAACATTGTAAAATTGTTTTTCTTGCTCCGATACATTGCAAAATTTATTTTTCTCTTGCTCTGATACATCTTAAACTCAAAATGATCTAATACACTTTCCAAATCAACTCTTAAACATGCTTTGGCACACATAATTATTTTTTATATCAAAAGCAATTAAAGCACATAATTATTTTTTGCTCTGATGCTAAAACTAAAATCAAATGAGAATGAGCAAATTTTCAAGATACAGCTTGATCTGATAACAAAAATAAGTTTTCTACTCTAAACACCAAAATCACATAATCCAATGAGCATATCTTCAAATCTTTAAGCAAATGGGCAAACTATTCTTGCATATGACCATTTATATCACATGCCAAAAGAATCATACTCTTTTCAAGCATATAAATCTATAATGCATTCACATAAATGCTTTTGTTCAAGTGTTTTGTCATCATCAAAAAGGGGGAGATTGTTGCTCCTAGATTGATTTTGATGATTACAAAGCAGATTGAAGGGATACAAATATTTTTATTTGAAAAAGTCTTTATGCTCTTCAGGGGCAAAATCATAATTTTACTAAAATCTTGATTTGATAGTATCATTTGGTAGAATAAATGATTTGTAATCTATTGGTGAAAATTTCATTGTTTTTGGACTTATATTTTTGAAGTTATGAATGTTTGAAGTGCATGAGTCGACTCATGAGTCAACTCATGGCACAATGAGCTGCTTGGCACGCTAAAATTTCCCTTGGCATGCTGGTTTTTTTTTGGCTTGGCACGACCTGTGAGTCGACTCATGAGTCGACCCACAAGGCATGAGTCGACTCATGAGTCGACCTCTGCTGATTTGGGCCAAAAAAAATCCAGAAACCAACATGTCTGGCTGTTGCAACAGAAGTCGACTCATGAGTCGACTCCTGAAGCATGAGTCGACTCATGAGTCGACCCCTGCGACGGAAATTGTCGGCAACGACTAGTTTTTTGCCCGTTTTAATTGCCTTTAATGCTCCCTTAAAATACTCTAACGGCTCTTTTTCTGCCTAAAATATTTTCCCTTGTTTCTTAAAGCTATAAAAGGTTTCAAAAGGTGAAAAACAAAAAGGTGATCTACAATATACACGAGAGATACAAGAGATCTACAATACAAGAGACATACAAGAGATTTTAAAAGAGAAAAGCAAGAGCGTTCAAAAGGGCATTCAAGAGCATTCAAAGAGAGGGTTTTTCAAACCAACTTTTCAACCTTGATCAAGAGCTCTTTCAAATCCTTCAAGAAGCCTTCAATCAAAAGCTCACCTATTCCTCAAGCGTTCATTCAACTCTTCATCCATCTTGAGGAAATCCAAAAGGGGATTCTTCATTTGAGTAAAGTGCATTTAATGTTATATTCGCTCATTTAAGGAGCTATTCTTGTACTTATTTGTGCTCTAAACTGTCTTACTCTTTGTGAGTAATTGTTCTTGTTTTTGAAGGGTTTCCAAAATAAGGGAAGGTTGATCCGAACCTGAAATCGGAGTATTTTGGGTTGGTTTGTACCTGAGAAATAAGTGGACTAGCTTGGGATAGCTAGTGTCGGAGTTTTCGACGTTTGTATTCGGGTTGAATACAAGTATAGTGGATTGGAATTCCCAAGTAGGAGCTTGGGGAGTGGATGTAGGTGTAAGGTTGGCACCGAACCACTATAAATCCTTGTGTTTGTGGTGTGCTTTATTGTTTCTCTTTATTTCTTTATTATATCCTTGCATTCTTGCTTTAGGTAATTAATCTTGAACTAAAGTCTTTCTCCTCATTCATCAAGCTTCTAACAAATACTTTTCATAAGTAATTAGTTAAGCTTAAATTTTTTAAAACCCAATTCACCCCCCCCCCCTCTTGGGTTGCATAGCTGGGCAACAACTTGGATTTCTATTCAATCATCAGTGATTGTCTCGATGCTATAGTTGTGTGACTGGTC